>NC_085095.1:4935326-5000326 GCF_963422355.1 Corticium candelabrum
AGAAATCGACGATGTTAGCAGTTTGTGTTACCAGTTATTAATGCCTAGTTTTATTTATGCTTTGTTAGGTCGTCCTCCTGGTGTTGCTGCTGTTGCCGCTTGCATCAAACTGAGTCAAATGATTGTGCAGGCTGCTTGGGATCGAGGCGACAAAGGCCATCCAATGTTGATGCTCCCTTATGTGACAGATCATACAATTCAATTTTTTAGGGGACGAAAGGTTTGTTGTTACTATGCATTCACAGTTCTATTTTACATTGAAATCTGTAGACTCGGATTCGTGGTGTAAAAGATTTTGTGTTATTGTTGGATGCCAAGAGAAGAGAGTTGTTACAGGGAGCTCTTTCTGCTGGTTTAAGTGATGATCCAAGTTTAACTGATGAACAGTATGATGAGAAAGTGAGAGAACGATATGATGAAGTGATGGCTGTGTGCCAGAGCTTTCCCGACTTGCACATTGATATCAAGTTTAAAGGTGTTGACATTTGTTTGTTTTAAGTTTTTAGTTTTGCTTGATTTGTTTGTCTGTTGCTAAGTTTGTGTTGGTGGAAAGATTTGTGTTGATTTTCAGTGATGTAACAAAAATGTTGTACTTAGAAAACCTTCAAAGACTGTGGCAATAAGATATGTGTAGATTGTCTGTTTGATGGAAATCTGCATTGTTATGTCAAGTTGCAGACAGTATTAAAGAGTACGTTTAAGTGGACTAGTATCAGCTGAAGTTGATTTTACCATAGATACTAGAGCCATGCTGTATTTTACCAGTTTGAGGAACGACATGCTTGCAGAAATGATATGCTCCAATAGAACAACAGCTAATCTGGTACATGGAAAAGTATACTGACATGCTCAGTTGCAACGTCATTCACATGCAGGTATAAAACTGTATAAAAACTGTACAAAAATCAAAGTAGTACCCTGAACAAAATAGAAGGTGTACAATTGTCCTGTGGTAGCTTGATGATGGTGGAAACTGCAGCGATAAATGATGTTCATACTCTTTAGAAATGAAACTATCCGCTGTAGATTATAGTTAATTTGATGATGCCCACAACAGAATGTTACACGGTGCCTGTACTCCGTATGTGCATTAGAGATTTCCGTAGTTGTAAACTAGACCGACCTGCTCACTTAGAAGAACATGATTGTATAGAACAACAGGGTTTCCAGTGCAAATGAAACACTAGAACGGCATGTCGTTCAAACCGGTGAAATACAGTTGTAGCATCCTTGATGAGAATACTACGGTGGCCGGTTCATGCCTCCCACGTTCCAAGTTCCAAAATTACTTGTGATGTGACTGACGTCATAGAACGTCATCAAAATATTAATGTTCACTACATTTCTTCCGACATCACGCTCAAGTATGGAACATGGAATGTGGAAGTACAGTTCCACATTCCACGTTCCACAAGTGCATGTAAACCAGCTGCTCTTTGTAAATAGTTGCATTATCAAGTTGTAGCATAATTTTTCGCCAACTAACTCTACACGTTTTAGATGTGGAAAGACGTCAATTTTTTAGGGTCATCAGGCCTGAAGAAAAAGGCTTGTAGTTGATATCTGGCACTTTGACAGAGATTTGGAGGTGATGGACGCCAAGAGGAGAGGAGTAGGTTGTCTGGCAAGCTTAGTGGGAAGAGGACATCTAACTGCCAGGAAGTCCTAAATGTCTCAGAGGAAACCTTTGAAGGCACCAGATATCAACTACCTCAAACAGCGACGTCTTTTCGCATCTAAAACGTGTACAGTTGTTTAGTAGACTAGAACTTATGCTACAACTTGATAATGCAACTATTTACAAAGAGCAATTGGTTTACAAGTAATTGTGGAACGTGGAATGTGTTAACTGTACTTCTACGTTCCATGTTCCATACTTGAGTGTGACATCAGAAAAGCACAGTGCACACTAATATTCTATGATAATGTTCTATGACGTCAGTGACGTCACAAGCAATTTTGGAATGTGGAATGTGGAAGGCATGAATAGGCCACCATAGAATATAAGCGCTGTTGGTAGGTGTGTTGGTTTGTTTATCTTGGTGTTTCTGTTTGTAAAGTATGTGTGTATGGGTTTTATCTTTTCTGTTGTCTTCTGCAATATCTTTGCATTTCTGTCTTTCGATGGTTTAATCTTTAATCTTTAATAGTTTTCTGTTGTAGTACTTGGTGAATCAGAGACTGAATATGTGACAACTAACTCTTTGGTGACAGTTGTGATTAATCTTCAAAGAAAGAGCATGCAGGTTAGCTAAAGTAAAGAGTTGTCATGACAAGCTCCACTCTCAAAGTCAGATTGTCTCACATTTGATGGTGTGTGTCAGGATCTAATGGTAGATGATCTGGGGACAACAGGTGCTGTGGACAGTAATAGTAGAACAGATGACGTGGAGAAGGTGAGTGTTTTATTTATTTGCTGTTGGTTGATTTGAAAGCTTGTAATTGGTTTGTTTGATGATTAAGCTTGTTAGCAAAAGCAAGCCGTGGGAGAAAAACAAAAAGAAGAAAGTCAAGAAAGCTAAACCACCAGCTAAGGCAAAAAAGCTGAAGGCAAAAAAGGCTGTTGCTAACAAGGAGGTTTGAATAATCAGTTTTGACATGAGTCAACTAGCAAGTTTATGGTGTGTGTGTGTGTGTGTGTGTGTGTGTGTGTGTGTGTTTGTTTCTTTGCTTCTTGTTTGTGTGTATGGTGGAACATGTGTCTGGTAGTGGTGGCCAGTATGACTGAGGTTTTAGGAACAAGAATCATTGGACTTCATGTGCATGAATGTGCTTGCACAACTATTTGTGTGAGCAATATTTACTAGCATATGTAAACGCAACGCTGTGACTCAACGCAACGCTGTGACTCAAGTTGCGAGATAATAATATTCTAGTGACAAGACTACGTTGTACTGAACGCTACAGTCCGCCAAAAGCACACTCACACACTCTACTCTCACTACTACCGCACACTCTCACTAATCTAATTAGGTCATAGGCTTACTATAGGTAGTACACATACTGTAACGAAATAGTCAGTGTTGTGAAGAATGAACGTACTGTCATTGCTTTAGTACAACAGCAGTTAGACTTACTCTCAACTCTTTTTAAAAGCTGTTTCAACCATTCTGAGCCAGTTTTGTATCTAGGACAACAAAATTGGGTGCTCTATTGAAGATATCGAAGCAGGTGAAGAAGCTGATGAAAGTGAAGACAGATCTGATGATGATGTAGAAGAGAGTCACAAACCTGAAAAAAGACTGAAGTCTTCTTGCAAGAAGGCACAACGACAAAGAACAGAATTGAAAGATGACTCGGGAAGCCAGTCAGATGACAAAGCTGTAGACTATGACAAAGATAATGATGAAGAAGATGGAGATGACGAACAAGAAGACAACAAATCAATGGATGATGATGAAATGTGGGAAGAAATTCAGAGAGAAATGCGACCGAGAGAAAAGATATTACACGACAAGTCAACAGAGACTCATCTTGTTCATGCACCTTACTTTCCTAAAGTGTGATCGATATTTCCAAATAGTGCCAGGATTTGTGACGCTTTGTTTTGATAGGAGAAGCAGGAGTGGTGGTGGGTTTATTTGGTGGAGGAATCACGAAATGATGTCAAAATGAATTATTTGAGATCAATGCCCAAGTTGGTGACATCACTCAAAGATGAAGAAGAGGTGAGACATTTGTACAGTGACCTGAATCATGACGGAAACTAAGAGCTATATTTTCAATGTTAGCAAATATGTTATTTGGGCTAAGTAATCAATATAAAATACTGTTCTCTTTGTTATGTTGACATTGCTGCTGTCTTGATGATGTAATAGCATGCACATGTATCAAGGCACAACTAGATGATGATTGCTGTATAGTATATGTCTATTATTAATAAATTGAACATGAAACAACAAACTGACTTGATGTGGTCTTCTTGTTTAGATTGAGTTGAAGTTTGGTGCTCCATCACAAAGTGGAAAATACAAGTATACAGTATGGGTTAGGTCAGACTGCTACATTGACTTTGACCAACAGCAGTCACTGATGGTACGGATTGTGGTTATTGTGTTGCAAGCAGCACAGTTAATCACGCTTTGTTGGTAGTTGGAAGTACATAAAGATGAAGGCCAACCTGTGGAGAATGGTCAAGATGAATCAAGAAGCGAACCTGAAGAAGGAGAACTGTCAGGTGATGGCAGTGGGTTTTCATCAACAGATGAAGACTGAGTATATGCTTTCAAAGTCAAATGTCATTATAACAAACAAACAGAAAATTGTCTCACTGGTTAAGTATTTTAATAATTGGCAATACAGAGGCTTGAATTTGATTTTGGGACGACCAGTGTTTATAGAAATAGTCAGTTGCTAGTTGAAACTGCGTGTTTAACTAGCAAAAGGGGTAGAGACTAACAGTCTTGACCTTAAATTCTCGTTTCTCCACTCTACTTAACTTTAAGAAGTGGACATGGTCACTTGTAAATGGCTTGAAACTGGCTGTGACGGTGTGGAGTCAATAATACCAGGAGCATGGTCAATCAGTGACTATTTTCTTCTATTCTACCAGAGAGATTGTAACTACTAACCATGAGTTGTGTCTGCTGCTGTTACACACTCAGCTCAACATTACATGGTGTAGTCCAAATGCTGTGTTGTGACAGTAGTTATGGTAGAATCTACTGAGAAAATAGAGCTATATTATTGAACTTCTGCACAGATTAGAGAGTGTCCTGTTACCTGTGAATGGGCACACCTCTCTCACACGTTTCTGTGTTCTTTCCTGAAAGTCAGCAATAACTCATGATGACCTGCTTGGACATTTGAATATTATCATCCTGGGCTTGCAAGTTTGCATAATACATGAAATCCTCATTTATCTCAGAAGTATAGCAACAGAAATTTTGGGGAAAGTTATTTCACATGTATCTGCCATGATTGACCTTGAAACTTGAAAATGATCATATTAAATACTTCCAGATTTAAGCAAAACATGTTGCGGTTTAGTCATGTTATGTAAGAGGATACTTCTTCTAATAGGATCCCATCTGTAAGATTCATGAGTTGGACAGCAGCAACAACTTGTCTACCATATGTATCATGGTGCAGATGATCAGAGCAATGATCTTTCAATAATTTCCTATGAATCATAATACTGTAAGTTGATTTTGACCATCTGGTATGTTCTCTATTGTGGTTTTCTTGCTGTGCCACACAAGAGGTTGTGGCTAGGTGTGTGTGAAGTCTGGTTGTAGTCAATCAATAGATATGGAGCAAAGTTGATTTGATACCCAAGGGGAGATATGGTATCTATAATTATTGTGATACCATATCTGCACTGTGTTTATGTATGCGTATTGATGCAGTGAAATAGAAAGAATGCTGTGGGTTATCAGAGTCAGAGGAACGTTTGAAGAATTAGACAACAGAAAACTATGTGAATATAGAATTAATCTTGTACTATTGTTAGAAGTCGTGTCCTGCAACATTGAAGGCATTAGTCTGAATTGTATGGCCAAAGTTTTTTATTGAAGTGCTTAGTTTGTGATTATGCACATGCACGACTTGAAACCTTTGTCTTGTCTGTGCACTGTATGCTTCTAAGACAGTAGAAGTTGGATGTTCAGAACAGTTGAGATGAGTGTCCTCAGAGTATCATATTTATGTAGTTTTGGCCAAAGACTAAATTTTTAGTGTGATAGTGACTTGACAAAAAGTTTCAGGTTCTTTTTCCATTCTTGCAACGATAAATAAAAGTGTTTGGAGACATTAAACGTATGAATGGTGTTTCTCTTTTGACCTGCACCTGTGACTGTACATTGCAATGGCTTCCTAGAGTCTGGAGTTGCATGCTGGACACGGAATTTGGCTCTGCTCGTGTGCAGCGATTGTAGGGTACACTCGCCTTTTGATGTCATTCATATTTCTGTCTGTCTATCTGTTCTCTGTCTGTCTGTCTGTCTGTCTACTCATTCAATGCCAAGGCCATTAGTGTTTTAATAAGGAGGACCTGTTTGTCTTTTTAATAAAATATCTGATTATGTACACGTAGAGTATATATGAAAATAAAATTTTTCTGTTTGTCTATCTGTTTGTCCGTCTGTCCATCTGGCTATCTGTCTGTCTGTCTGTCTGTCTGTTTGTCTGTCTGTCTGTCTAAGTGATATATGCTAAAAGTATATAGTTACATCAGTATGTTCGTTTCAAGACTTTGAGAGCATTTTGATATTACATTTGATTTATGACTGCATGATAATGTCTGTTTACTTGTACGTCTTTGCTTGTATGTTGAATTTGGCTTACAATCCATAGAGTTATCATTGTCATGGTATTTGAACAACTGACTAACACTAACCTATATGCAAAGATTAGAAGGAAGCTCTCTGTTGCAGTGCCTTTTATGCTTTTTGTGCTTGCCTCTGTTCAGTCTTTGCAATGAGTGACTATATAGTTCAATTAACAGCTATTGCGATTGTTGATATCAAATGTACAGAAGCGTTAGTAAGACATTGTTTCCTGTTACATAGACATAGAAACAAAACTTATCTGAGCCATTTCTATGCTGGGCACATCACAAATGGTTAGTTCCTGACTGACACATAGGTATCTATGCATGGAAATTGGGAGATACTGTGTACGTACTGTCATCCCACACCACAGTGTGCATTGTAGAAACACTAGAACATTTTTACTTTATTGACTTGCATCCAGAGGGGATTATCACAATCTTCACTGATTGATTAGGTCTGTTTCTATTTTGTTACATGAGATTGATTTGTCATTCTGCGTGTGTTGCTTAATTGACTTAGTCAAGCCAAGATTCTAGGTAAGTGTCAAAGCTAAACATTGCACTCTTGATTTTTCTTCACAGTCAAGAGACGTTCCATTGATTACACTGGTTCAAGTTGTTTTATGATGCTTACAAAGAAAACAGGCTGCAATGCTGTACAGTGGATCACTTCTAGCTATGTCAGTATGATTCATCAATATTTGTGGTCTGCTAATTGAAGTCTTAGAGATCTAACCACCAGAATGTTTGTAGATATGGTATGTACACATATAGTGCACGCATCAGTTCTATATTGCTCTAATTGTGCATTACTTTGCCTTTAGTTTGCATTAATGACGTCTAGTTTGAAGGTGTCTCACCTACTTAACCGGTTCGTTTTTCTTTTGCATTGGTGGTGGGTAGTAATTAGTTACTGTTTTCTTGCTATGATAATGCAATACATGTGTATATTTGCAATTCGTAGTAGCAGTAGTAGTAGCTTCTAGGACCATGCAATATGTGTTTGTGTTTTTGTGAGTGTTTCAGGTTGTTTGCTGTTGGTGATTGTTTGACTCTGGATTATATAGTGCACGTTTACTAGAAGTGAAAAGAGTTACGGTAGTATCACCATCACTGCTGATCGAGACTCAGTCTTGTAACAATTAACTCTGTTCTACGTAAACAGCTATTTATCTGGGTACATTTGCAGTCAAATTGGTATGCAGTAGACAGTGATGATTGAGAATGCAAATGGTGTTTGACTTTGTGCACGTTCTGATTCTCTAGGCTGTTGCTTTGTTTCTTTACAGTGTATGGTTTCAAGTTGATTGGTGCAACTGATTAAGACATGCGCAGATGAAACAATTAAACAGAAAGAAAAGGAATTGTGGCTGGACGGTTTGGGATTGCTCTGCCATTTGGAACAGTTCGGTGAGTAACAAATACATATGTATATTGATGATGCACGGGAAATGGAAAATTGGGTTGTTTGTCTTCCCTGCGCTTGTTCTGTCTTCTTTTCCCTTCTCAATCTGTTAATTTGTATTTCAATGAATCTGTAAAACAAGAGTTCACGTCCAAGATTTGGGAATTGTATACTTGTATACCCGCTATACCCGCTTTGTCTACATAAGTCGACCTCTCATGACGTGTAAGCTTCTAAAACTGATTGTCGTGGTGGGTCAAATGAGTTCCTGCAAATGTTTGAATTGTATACATGATGTATGCTGACTGGTTTGGCAGTGGACTGATTGATCGAGTTGTGCCATGTCACGCCACTCTATGGGTATAGAGCTTCTTGATTGAGTTGTACGTGCCACTGTAAACTACAGTTCCTGTGGTTTGTTGGGGGTACAGTCATGTTGTTGTCATGGTGCACGTGTGGTTTAGTGTAGATTTTACCCCAGTCTGGTCCCGTTCTCATCTAGCTCTGAGAAAATTAATAGCTACAATTTCTCACTGGGTGCATGGGAGTTGCACTGGTAGTAGTTGTTTACGTTTACACTCTATTATTTGTTGTTAGATTACTTAATTGTTGCTTGTGCATATATACACATTACTATACTCGTAGCAGAACAGTATTATTGTAATGTTAAAAGTTTGCCAGATGCAACCGTAATCTTGCTATTCCTCTCTCGCTGTGAACCCCAAATATCCATGTGACGTACAAAATCGAAGGAGATGAAGATGAAATTGTCTCATTCGGGCATCATACTATGGCAACACAACGATTTGATATGGGAATATATATCCCTATGGCATACATCTAGGTAAGAACAGCTGACTCACTTCTTTCCCAATGTAAGTGTCTGTTTTGCTGTCCTGAAAGTGGGGCAAAGGCTTTACTCCCACTAGCGAATAACCTGCCACAATACATTTGTGGTGCTAGATAGTCATTGCATTTATGATGTGGACTACAGATGGATTCCCACTCTACCGTATTGCGACGTCATGGCTTCTTCGCACAAATGGATAGCAGACACCGCATCTTCTTCTAGAACCTAATGATAGAAGTCATCTCATTAGCTAGCACTTCAGCGGACAAATTATACATTTAGACTACGCTAGATGTGTAAACGTGTGTGTAGTTATGCTTATGCAAATTTATGGCATTTCGTAGGAAGCAAACGATATCCGCAACATGCTTGGGAGGAAATCGTTTAAAAGGGGAAACAAGTGAATTTATTGCTACTGGTCTCAACTAGTCGGATGTGTCTAGACAACAAGGTTGCGACATGGCGTTACTAAAAGTTTACCTCGTTTCGTAAGTGCAGCTTTGCATGGGCTGCTGCCAGTGATTTCCTGCCGTACGTGAGAGGAACGCAAGCACGCTTGTTAGTGACGGTGCCGTTTGTAGTAAGTTGACTGAGTGTCTTACATCGCGTGTAGAGCCGTGACTGAAATGTCAGTTCCGTGAACGCTGGAGCCGCGTATGCGGCGACTGGCGAGGTAGAAGGCCCGAATCAGCTCCAAAGCAGAAGCACAGAACGTCGATTTTAGGAATGCAGCACGGTACAAGAGCTAGTCAAGCAATATGACATGGCGTGACGCTCTACTATATATAGAGCGTACTGTTGTTACTTGCACGATATCCCTGTCGTTGACTGGGAATGGATTTGAATCAGGTATAGAAGACATCGTCGATAAGCCCAGTAAGTGCTCTGTCAACTGCTGCTCTGCCCAGGTATCCGTAGACACGTTTTCCTCGTCAGTGAATACGAGCAGACCGAATCGGCTGTTTGGAGTACACAATAAGTGAAACGTTAACTCCGAAACTTAGTGCATGGTAATCATGCAGCCCTACTCGGTAAGAGATTTACTAAGAGGGACGGCTTCCTATCACACACAACCAACAGTTTGAGGAACTATTTTACATCAATGAAAAGTTATTTTATGACCTTCCCGGTAGTTCCGTTTGTGTCAGCTGTTTGACCTTTGCGCTCTCTCGATGCCTCTGAACTGCAGCTTGCCCAAATTGTAGAAGAAAGCTTGACTATCATTTGCTGTTGTTCCCGATGCAGTTCGTCAGTGAATCTCTTGGGTATATCGATGAATACCTCATCATTTTCCATGCCTAAAGTGCAAACATAACACAGTAAAATCACCGTGCAGTTGTGGGCTCATTATGATATCACGAAGAGACGTACTTGTCTGGAGTCTCTTCAGTGCTTCTTTTTTCAGTCCGATGACATCGTCAATGAGGCATACCCCGTCGGTAGATAGCAACAGCGAGCCTCCTATCGCATACAATAACACATGCACAGCAAATCAACCGTATACGACGACCGAATACACGGAATGAATGTCTATCCCCTTACCTTCGATAAATGCATTTGCTCCGAACTTATCTTTCGTGGCGGTACCGAACATGTCGTTTGATGACTGATGGTGACAGCAGATGGGACTAAGAGATGATGAATAAGACAGTAAACGTTGAATTTCTACAACGTGTCGTCCTATGACTAGCAGATGAAAGAGAGACTTGTCGTTCGGTAATTTGCTGTCTTTGTCTTGCTGGTGCGATTTGGATATTACGTTGACGAGACTGAGAAGGATTGACAGTTTTAACTTGTGAAAAGTGCCGGGTGGTGTAATGGTGCCTGCGAAAAGAGAATTCGGGAAAGTGTGCAAGTTCCGACGTGCATGCACGCAAACAAGCACGCGCCAACGCTGTGTACCTGCAAAGATGTACGCTAAAGTAGCAGAGAAAGACCACGGAGAAAAGCTACAATCTGCAACATGTCGTGAACGTTTCATCCAAGTTTAGTCAATAAATCCAACCTACTGACCGCGGATTAGCTGCGACATTCCCGGGGAGAGAGATGGCACGGCAATTGCTAGAAGCGACTGTAGAGTAGCAGAACCGACAAGTGAATGGGTGGTGATACTGCACGACGTGGATTCTAGTATGACGTTGTTTGCCTAAAAATTAGCAACGATTTAGCAACGTCGACGCAGTGAAAATGTGTCTTCGTCTTCAAACCTCTAGATAAACGTTACCCAGGCAGTGACCGTGAACTTCGACAACATTGTAGACAGGGATTCCAATTATGCTGCAACGCTGCCCGATGTGGACACCGTGACTAAGCTCATCTATCCATCAGTATTTCGAAGAGACAAGACAGTAGAGATTACCAGTCAAGTTACCTCTCAAAATGACCGTCAAACTTTGGAACCTCGTTGGCGGCCTCTTTTCTGACTGACTGCGAATAGCATCGAATGGAATCATATCTACGGTCACCTTGTCTAGAGGAGGCATTAATAAATCACTTTAGGGAAACGATGTGGAGTCGGAGTATTCCCTCTGTGGTAAAGCAAAAGGTAACGCTATCGCGCCAGAAACAAACTCACCCGATAAAAGTCTGCAGGTGACGTCTTCCTGTAATAGAGAACCACACTGGTCACAGAGGAAGTCGTTTCTAAAGATAGGCAGAGAAGGGCATTAATATTCTCACCGACCGCAAACGCTTGAAGCAAGAATGAATTTAATTAATTAAACGAGAAAGCTGAGATAGCAATCCGATGGCTTTGCAAGTTTATTGCCCGTATTGCATGTTTGCTCCACATCCGCGAGCGGAGCTCGACAAACATGCATTACCTGGCTGTAGCAGCTTCAGAGGCACCGGGTTTGTGAACTCGAATGTAGTTGAACCGATCTGCATGGTCGGATGAGCAGTAATAGCGTGTACTTTGCCTGAAAGTTACAACACTTTTTAGCCTGAGTCAATACGATAGCTGAAAGTATAGAACGTAAAGTCTTGAAAGAGAGCGATGACCGTACGTGTATTTGGTGACCGTCGACAGGCCCGAGACAATTCCAGTGAACGTCACTAGGTTGGCACGATTTTGAATTGGAGGAATATCCGTTGTCGATGAGATCTCGTATCTGTGGTCGCGAAAAACAGATTGGCTGCCTAATTCTGTTTGGCACAAGAATCCTCAGGACGTACTCTGGTATCGTAGGAAGAGACAGTAGCCTGAGGACGACTGAAACCTGGCTTTTGCAAATATTGAATTGACACGGAATCCATTGTAGCTGGCTGATGAGAGTGTAACAAACCTAGGCATCGCTAATTTCATCATCAAGCGGACACACTGTGTCGCGAAATCGACTACAGCAATTCATCACAACAAGACGCCAGGAATGAATTGCAGCTTGCCTCTTGTATCGTCTTCGCAGCTTCTCGGTAGTTGTTGAGCACATAGCTGCCTAGAGACACTGTACAGACAATTCGACGTAAATATTAATTAAGGCTAGGTCGTGAATTATTGAACTCAGCTTCGCACCATTGTATTCTAGCAACAGAGATGGGTCACATTCTATCAGGAACCTGTAAACAGCTCTCTGGACATCCTATGTCACAAAAGAGCACAAAATTGCTCAAAAATCAATTTACAACAATTTCATCGTCTAGATCGATACGAGGACGATACGTATATACCCCACAGGAAATAGTGTTAAAAACCATTAAACAGTTAATTACGTTAGATTCTTGTTGGTAGACTTGACATTGTTCGTGTATTTTCCAATCGTTTCCACTGGCGACGAGCCAGTCTAAGACATCGGAATGTACTGCCCACGCGTCTTTCCAATTAGCGCTCATATCCGGACACAACGGTCTTCCTAATTGTTCACGTTGAAAGGCGGAAAGAACGATCACACGTGCTCCTAACCGCGACGACAGCGCAAAACTGACTGAGGTTTGTGCGTAACTGAAACCAGTCCGGGGTGCTACCCCCTCTGCACCTGCGTACACGCCCTTGTTGTCACGCGCCGCCACAGCTCCACCTCGTCCACGTGACCGGTATGCCAATGGCATTTCGCCAAGGCTTCAAACACGTGAGGAATGCGGACTTTTGGACACAATCGCGCAACGATCAATCGCCGTCTAATTTCACATTCATCGCAAAAATAAACGATTGCGCGGTCGTTGACCGCTACCGTTCTAGACGCAAAAAATGAAGCCCAATTAGCCAAATTTAGCAAAATGCTAATGCACTGGGGAATACGTCTTGCATAAACAACACGTTCGCGCCCAGACTTCAAGCGACACGGCGCCGCGAGAGGATGGGCGGGGCAAATAGATTTACTAGTAGATTAGCCATAGGACGGCCCCTTGAAACCACAAAAAAAGTCAGCCACCATCTCTACAGAGCCAATCCACGCCGCTATCGTCTAGAGCAGGAGGTGTCATCCTGATCCTCTCGTTACTATCACCAGAGGTGAGACACGGAACGTCGCTAGGCGAGTGACTGCGTTGAGTGGGAGGTGGCATCCTGTTGCTCGTTCCAACCACCAATTTTGCTGCACGCATCGTCTCCGCCGATCTCGTCGTCGTTTGTTTTGTAGTCGATTGGCGTCGTGCACGGTGTGCAGGCAGGGTGCATTCTACTGATATTCGAGCTTGCACGTGTAGCGGTGTTGTATGCAAGAGGCGAGTAGGCTCTGCGGGGGTTGGAGGTGTGCCACACGTGAAAACTATGGACACTGCGTAGACTGCAGTCTCTCCACCATTCGATTGTGCTCGCTCTAGCTTCATTGTACGACGACAACGAGCGTTAGTAAGACTTCCAGCTGTTTAGTTATCAGCCCGAGGCAATTACACGTTCGTTTACGCAGAGCGATTATCGTGCTCGTGGCCCCGATGGCTGCCTCATTATGCACGTCTTCTCCACATTTTATGTTTGCATGGCTTCTTGCGTGTGTCCCGCCCGCTGCTTCCGAGATCTCTAAATAGACAAGCATTTAAATGTAGTACCATGCGGGGATTTCAATACATTTTGTGCTGTTTTTGCAGTTAGCTGGAGATGAAAGGAAGGGCGAGTCGATGGTGACATGTGGCGTAAGTCAACTGTTGCATGCTGTGTAGTGCTAGCTTCATTGCGGTACCGATGCCCGCCTGCCGTTGTGTGTGTCCGCAATACCGGGCATTGAATTGACATAAGCATTGCTGTGCATTCGGCCAATGCATGTATACGTATTGAGGTAGTCAGGCATTCGGTCTCTGTGTGGCCGCGTATTACTTCTCTTTTGTGCTGCTGATTTTGCCCAATGCAGTTTCGCTTGCGCATCGATTCGTGCAGGTTCGTGGCGTTTCCAAGAGTGATCTGATTTGTTTTCGTGCTTGATTGTTGACTGTTTGCTCTTGGATCTTTGACGTTGGTATCTGTTGGTATCTGAACTACTTTGCATGGTTGGTGGAGACGCGAATTGTTTCTGACACAATTAGCCGACTATGGCAGAGCATTGATTAAAATGTATCAACAGCTGAGAAGCCTAGTGGATGTTGATACTGCGTGTTCATTGGTATTCTCTGTTTATAGGAGCTCGATCTGAGTCAGAGTTTGATTCTAGAGCGTGGAGAGCGGGATCGATGGAGTGGAAGCAGTGGAGCCAAATGTATCCTACCAGGGTCTCTATTCAAGGTACCATTGGTGTACCACCACATTCAAATATTGTGGAAACTCGGAGACGTGTTGGTTCTCTACCTGTGGTTCCTTGTCCCGTGTATCCAGTGGGAAGATTTGGTCATCATTTTCAGCGCCTGCCTGTAGTCAGTGCTAGACCATTTGGGACTTTGTCATCTCACCATGATGTGTATTCGGAATGTGCAATGGCAGGGTTAGGTCGGAATGAAGCATCAGCTTTGCATAGACCGAGGGTAATGGAAGCTCCACGTTTGCATTTGAAACAAAACCGTCCGCATTTGTCACGCTATCCTGTGCAGCCACTGCTAAATGAAGACATGGCTAGTAGTACTGGAGGAGACCAAGAGATGAGTGGAGAGGGAGTAGCTGTAGCAGCAGCAGCGTCAGCAGGAGCAGCAGCAGGAGAAACAACTGGAAGTGAAGATGATAGTAGGTCATCAAGTGGGTCGACGTTGTCATCTTCTAGTTCCTCTACGGAGAGTAGGGATGATCAGGGGTTAGTTCAAGGTCGGAACAGTACTGGGAGTTTGACTGCAGACCAGGACATGCAGAAAAGGTCTGAAATGGCTGTTGGAATTGATCAGAGTTGCCATGTTTGTGGGCATATGCTGTCGGCACAAGCAGCAGGGTCAAGACTTTCTTTGCGCAGGGAATACCATTCAGATGGTGTACATTGCATGAATTGTGAACTCAATAGAACAGAACAAAAGAGTCGCAGGCAGAATCTACTCTTGGAACAAATTCAGAGCCGAGATGACAGGAGGATGGACTCGTCACGACCACCTTCTGATTCAATCGAGACAGACGAAGTACACACATCTATGGAGAAGAGAAGTCGACAGTCTAATCCAAAGTGTGCCTATTGTGAACGGCGTTTTCTCAGCAGGGCTAGTCGTGACCAACATGCAAGGAAATGCGATGGAAATCCTTACCGTTGTGCTCAGTGCGGCAAGGCTTGTCTAGGACGCGTCAAATTGGAACGGCATATGCGGAGCCATTCTCGAAGCCGCCTGTCAACTCTCAAAGCTCAAGAAATAGCCAAGAACAAACAGGGTAAAGCTCCAGATCCCAAATGTGCTTACTGTCAGACAAGGTACAGTACTCGAGACGCATGTTATCATTGCACTTGCACTACAAACACTGTTTGTATGTAGATTCCCCACAAGAGTTGTTCGGGACCGACATTCACGTCTATGCCCGTCTAACCCTTACAAATGTCCACAGTGCGGAAAGGCGTTTCTAGGCATGGCCAAACTTGAACGTCACGTTCGAACTCACTCTGAAGTGAGAGCAGGCCAAGCAACTGCTGCCGGTATTGTTCAACGCAGTTCAATAGAAACGCAGCCCCGCGCCTTTCGAATGACTGAGGAAAACACTTCATTGAAACCGCGGACATCTAATAGGACAGCAACCCCTAGTCACAGGCACTCTATTGAGTCAATACTGAACATGGATGGGCCATAGAAAGAAACTTGTTTATTCTAGAGCCACTCTTTCCCTCCGTGAGGGAATAGCAAGACTTTTCTAAATTTAATAACTAAACTCTGAAGTGTACATACCAAACGTACATCTATTCTATTCACAGAAATAAATCATCTATACAAACTGTTCTACTTCATTCGTGTTTTTGCTTTTATGGAGTTTGTACTGTATCCAGTGGAAGTCTTTGGTAAACTGGACTGGCCATATCCTCCTGCTTGAGAAGACGCAGACGCTCCGCCAGAGCGAAACTGTGAACCAGTAGTGGATCCCTGCAGGTCAAACACCACTCAACAAAATTTAATCATGAGGAAAGAACTGCGCACCTTGAAACTAACGCCACCTGTAGGTTGCTGTGGTTTCATGGCTGCATCCTTCCCCTGCGAAATCTTCACTCGTTTGTTGGGCGGGCCGCTGGTACCATTGGCTGGTTTGCTATTCTTGTGGTTGCCCTTGCATAGCGACAATACAACTTGTCAGGAATACAACTTGTCAGGGCTAAACGAACATTGCACGTGCACCACAGAGAAACAAGCCAGCTACCAACACCCTCAGGCCACACACACTCCACAACATCACTATTCAAGGACACTTATAGGTTGTTGTCATATTGAAATGAAACCGCATACAACCAGTTGAGATAAGACAGAACGCAGCAGTAGAGAAACAAATACAAACGGAGTAGGAAGTATGAGAGCAATATTGAGTACACCCTTCAGGCGGGTTTTCGATTAGATTTGCTGAGTCTGGGGTTAGGTCTTCTCCTACATGCGTCAAACTTAATCGTCCACAAAAGCCACAGGGCGTCAGCAAATGAGGTGCAATAGTATGATTATGTTAACTTTAATTGCGTTATACTTCTATCAACATCACTCACCTTACCATCTTTCTCTTCATCCTCATCAGAGAGAAATTCACGCTTAGGATACATGACTGTTACACCATGAAATGCACTAGACAGCAGCTTCACATCAGATGACACTCTGAAGTATTCATTTCAGCAATTCCTTATCTTGATATGACCAGTTAAACTTAAAACCAAATAACCACAAAACAGAAACCAAGGGATCTACAGCAATGGAGGTCTAAGATTAGAAATGACACCCAGAACAAAGCCATCTTGATGGGTGGTACTATTTGGCCACAATTTAGTACCAATAACACATTGCCAACTGCTGATGAATGCAAACAAAACACTGCATTCCACAAGGTTTGAGACAAAATTACATACTTTGGATGTGGTGGAGGATCCTCTTGGAAATAGGGGTCACCCATTGCTTGCTCAGCTGTGATGCGCTTGAGCGGATCAACAAGAAGCAATTTCTGTAACTGCACAACATCCATCCATAGTGTGTTGAACAGACTTCACATGAATCGTAATATATTCACCAACTGAAAAGCTTTGCTCTCTCCCTTCACTCGATATTTTTCCATGTATCTCCATAATGATGCACCCTGGTACCTACGATACTAGTTTACTACATCTGATCTATACGCACTTGACACATTTCCCTTACGTCGAAGGTTTGAAGTGACCCATGAGGCGTAAATATTCGGGCATCTTTCGTATGTCCTCCCATTCTTTCTCTGCAAAAGCACAACGCTTATTGCTATGCGAATGAGTCATTGCCCACACTGTGTTGCAATTGCAATTACCCTTTGGAAAACCCATCACTTGGAATATTCTCTCAAGTTGTTCGTGATGGTAAGGAGTATTGGTCTTGATGTCTTCTTGCCGACAAAAGAAAATTGGCTCGGTGGTTAGAAGCTCAGCAAATATGCATCCGATAGCCCATATGTCTAAGAAACACAAAAAGTCATGAATCAAATTCAAGAGATTCGGACAGAGGGAACAAGCAGACCTATGGCTTTTGTGTAGTGTCTAGCACCCAGTAATAATTCAGGTGCTCTGTACCAGAACGTGACCACTACAGGATCAAGATCAGCCAGAGGTTTCAGTGGGGCATTGAATAATCGAGCAAAACCCATGTCGGCTAGAATACCTACATTCAAGTGTTTAGACAACAACACAAGTGCCTAACGACTTACCAATCTTTACACAGCCTCGTTCTGGCCCATCACCCATTACAAGAATGTTAGCTGGTTTCTACAAAATCCAACTCACAACACGATACCCTTTGAATGCTACTCTGTCTCAATGTACCAAGTCACGATGCAAGATCCAATTGCAATGCAAGTAGTTAATCCCATCCAATATTTGGTACAGTAACGACTTGATCATTGTCCGCTGTATTGGAGTAGC
Organism: Corticium candelabrum; assembly: GCF_963422355.1. NCBI lineage: Eukaryota > Metazoa > Porifera > Homoscleromorpha > Homosclerophorida > Plakinidae > Corticium > Corticium candelabrum. Next base: position 4,953,248 of record NC_085095.1, read on the forward strand.
TTTCTTCTGTGACTTACTAGGACGATGAAACTTAATAATATGCTGCAACAATGACAAACACGCTCTGATTCACTTCAGGTCATACTCCATACATATATGTACACGTGTACCACTCTTATTATACCCAGAGGTCATGTTCTGCATAGTCGAGTAACAACCAGACTTTCTTGTCTGCGTGAGATAAAAAGACGCGCTGGAGATTGATGACATTCTTGTGATTCAATTCCCGAAGTAACTGCACACAGCATTCCATGTACGGTCATGTGACTAGACTAACACAATGAGTATTGTACTGCGATTTCTCTGCATGCCGACATAGATATTCCGGAACCTTCTATTTGTTTGAGAGCATAGTCCTCACCGAGTTTACTATACACAATGATAGTAAACTTTGCTCGTGCTGATACGAACAAAAACTCACTCTCCTTTCTTTCTTGCTTTGTATACGTGCCCATACGTGCCTCGTCCAACTTTGCAACCTTCGAATTCGTACAGATCTTCTACTTTTTCTCGTTCTCTCGCTGTCCTAGCTTTGAAGTCGACATCCATTGGTTGTGCTAACCGAGCATGCGTACATACAAATATCCGGGCTCTTAACCCCAATCTGGACCCGCGACATCGGCCGATTCTTGTTGTTCGACCTCTGAATAGTAGAGACGCGTCACCATTGCAAAATACAATGGCTCAGCCTGCAGCGTTCAGCGTAAATCAGGTCAGCGTCGAGATGGAAATGCGAAAGCAACGTGTTCGCACGACTCTGCATCAGGTACTGTCACTGGTATGCACTCGTACGTTACGTCTGATTGTATATCTGAATTCTAGGCTTGTCGGGATGGGAACGTTGACGTCGTGGGGTCGTATCTCGACAAAGTAACGCGTAACAACCGACGGCAGATATTGGAGGCGCGAGACGAAGATAACCAGACGCCTTTACACGTAGCTGCACGTTTCAATCGTATACGGGTCATCAGGAAGCTGCTGGTCAAGCAAGCCAGTGAGATATACGTAACGTTTTAGAGACACGCCCAAACCGCTGCACGGATTCCCGTATGTATCGGGATTTTGCATGATATGTTGTGCTCATATATAACGCAACACTTTATTAATATATACATACACACACACACACACACACACACACACACACACACACACACACACACACACACACACACACACACACACACACACATATATATAACTATTACATCCACTCCAACAAACAAGCATCCCCAACAAAACAAAACCCCATGTCAAACTCAGTTTCTAGCAAATATCTATGAATTATCATTCTAGCCACAATCGAACAGAGATCTGTTGCAAAAGGTTGGAGAATGCTTGCTGTAAATTGATGCTGTTATAGGTCGTAGTTTTGGCTACAATAGTTCTCAACGTATGAAGACTTGCTTGAGTTCTAAAGCCAAATATTTCAGCGCCAGAGGGTAGAACAGTCCTCCACATTTTAATACCGATTGCTCGTGTTTGTAATCCTTTCCAATTCTCCTGTCCTTGCAGCGGCTCCAGCCATTTCTGCAGCATCACATACGTATTTAGCTTGGACAGTGTTACAAACTGTTACGTCAAAGCAAGCAGGCCTCCCATCAACAAAGTCTGGATGAAAAATGTCACCAGGATGAGCCTTAGAGTTACTAGAACATGTCTGTTCTCTCCTGGTTGCTTTGTTGTCTATTGATAAGGCATGCCAAATAATGTCACATAAAGTATTATGACGTCTGTTAAGAGCTGAATCGTAACCACAACCCAGCAAATGGTCTTCATGAGGGTTGACGATACTGCCACAAACACATCTGAGCGAGTCAGGAGAATCCGGAAACAGAGGAATGCCAAGCCAAATCCTGATATCAATAATGAATTCTTGTTGAAGCATGGATAGGCCAAGATTTTGGTTTAGGACTGTCCTCAGCTATGCTCCAGCATAAGCGGAAGGGTATTAAGCCTTGCTCTGTCTCTCACACTGCTCATGTCTTTGAGAGATTGAATGAATGATATCCACCTGCGGCTGTGGTGCCTTTTGCGGTGAAGTAAAAAAGGCAGGCTCATCAGTGTCTATGATTTTCAAGTTGTCCAGAAAATCTTTTTCTTTTTCTAATTTTACCTGGCAAGGTTAAAGTTTGAGAAAAAGAGCTTTCAGTGGTATACAAATTCATTGAATCCAAAGTGGAAACATTTCTAGAGCTTCCTGCCTCTAACAAACGCTGAACCAGGTCACGTGTAGCATTGCAACTTTCTAGAAAGGCAGGTGATGATGATTCCAAGGCACTTTGTAAACCTAAACCTTCGAGTTGTAGAGGCAGAGTTTCTTGCATCCAAGCTGGATCCGAAATAGACGAATTGGTTATTTGACATAGTGAATGTGATTGTCTGATGCCAGAATCAAAACGAGAAAGCTGTTCAATAATAAGTGACCAGGAATGGTTCGAAGTACGTGATTTAATTTACGAACGCTTAGACAACTTCGTAGTAACTGGATTGGTACCTGCAAATTCTCCAATTCTGGTAATATACTTTTAGCTTCTAAAACCTTATCCACATTAGACTCCACATTAGTCTTCCTTCTCGCGCGCTCCGCGTGTTTTGGCATGTGTTTTTTGGAAACACATGGAGCGTGCGCGAGGAGGAGGACTGGGTACGAGTCTAATCCACACGACTACCAAAATACTTGATAAAGAAAGATATATTCTCCACTCAGAGCCGTATGTATGGCTCTGGTTGTACTTGTACTGTCACTACAAATGACAGGCAAACTACAAAATAGAAGTAGTCATGCAAATATCTTATGTTGGCTAATATTGGCGTAGTCAGTAACTGTATACAACTGATTTTCACAAACAAAATTTTGTGATCTGGAGCAAATATCATTTGGCAAATCTGAGTGAAACAAACTGTTTATGCAAGTGATTTACTTTTAGTACCAAAGTACTCCTCCTGTTCGCACAGAGACACGATGTTCATGGAGCTGCGAGGCTGCTGAATTTGAGAAACACATATACCGTCTGCAGATGTCACTTGCCGTGGTTGAATTGGTACAAGGTTCTATTTAATACAGTTGTTATACCAGATCCAAACAAGAAAGGGAATCATGAAGCGGCCGTTGGTTGTGAGACAGCTCATGAAGTGGTAAAGTATCATCCCTGGTATATTGTGGTGTCTTATCAATACTGCTCAGTGCAGTTACAATAATGTACAAAGAGGAATGGTCACTTGGCAACAAACTTTGGCAAGTGATTAATTATACTTGGCAAAGCTGCTGGTTGTTGCAAATTTGCAAAATTAAAGTGACTGCAAAAATAGTTGCTTTGGTGATGTCAAAATATATTTTTGACAAATTTTAAAAAGTTGATTCTAATAACTGATTGCAACATGTTTTGATAGACGGCAGAAAAAGATGATTTAGTGTGATTGTATATGTAACATTTATGTCATTAGATTGCAAGTCCAGAACAAAGACTGAAGGACTAACCCCCTTGCACATGGCAGCTCGTTTTGTATCTCGAGAATCTGACCGAAGGCTACAAACAGACAGTGGAGGAGAGAGTGAAGGTACTTAATGAAAAGTTTGTAGTAGTGCAGTAAATGAAATTTGTTTCTATATATTGCTATTTTTATGGCAACTTAGTTACTACGATTATTTTGTAAATGAGATTGAGCATGGATTTGACCAGAGGAGGTTCAACATGCACCACCCTATCTGGGGAGTTGTGACGGGAACTTCAAGCCATTCTGATGTCTGAGAGCGTAGCGATTGTTTTCACAGTTCTGTTTTTATAGTAGCTGCATTGCTAGTAATTTGCTACCAAGTGAAATCTAAGGTTGTGTACCAGTTTAGCTTAAACGCATTTAAAACTAAATCAGTTGAAGAAAGCAACTGTTTCTACTAAGAACTTGGAACATCCGGGATGTGCAAAACAAATTGTATAAGAACAACCTTATTTGAAGCATTGGGCTGCTCTGTCGACTCGCTGAGTTAGAGCAACTGTTAGTTGTCACTGATTCAGCATCTACTACTAGAAATTTGCATGACAATGACCAAGGGCGTCATTGCACCAATGTCTTCTCTCTCTGTGTAGTTGCTGATTTTTTCCTTTATTTAATTAATGACTTTTACATCTTTTAAGGCAATCCTATCCCAACAAAATAGTCAATATCATCAAGACATTGTTGTCAGAAGCCATCTAAGCAAGCGTATAAAGTCATGTGACAGTGAATTAAACCTAAACCACTTTGCTAAACCTACTTCAAAGTAGGTTTGAGAAATCGGGTTAGGTTTAGAATAACTGGTGTAGCACAGGTGGAAACAGATCAATCCTTAAACCAGTTTAGCTTATACCACTTGTTAACTTAGTTATAAACCGGTTTATGCGCTAGTGGAAACCGCCATAAGAGTATTTTGGAACACCACGCTCACATCTAGGCTACCTAGACAGCTGCGTCTTCATCTCGTGATGATCAACTTGAAGGGAGGATTGAGTTCTCGATCGTTGCATGCAACTTCCACTGCCAACTGCGCAAGAAGAGAGTCCAGAATAATACACTAGCACATAGTTTGTACACATTCTATTGCCTTAATTATCTATTTCACTGTAGATGTGCGGGCAGCTAGACTAGACATTAGCTACAACTCATGACAGAAAGTTGCTTGCTGTGTTAGATCACAGTAGCATAAAACACACACGTTGGATGAGAGAAACACTTCACAACGGACAAGTGATCATGGACACGGAACTTCCGTAAACTGGAAATGGATTTTATCGTCGTAGTTGCAAACTCGAATCTTGGGGTCTTTGGATTTCTCAGCGCAATGCTATTTCACAACTATTGCTCTATTCAGAACAGCACTTACTTGCCCAAAGGCCCCACGTATGCAAACGCAAAGACTCGATCGACTCGCGTGATGACATAGTTCAAGACACGTCAAGACGTGGGCAACTATTCCAATTCTGTGGCTAGAGTAAGGTAAAACAACACGTCACATCACAGACGCTTTGAATAGGGTCATGCTTGTGGTGAATAGATCAGCCAAAGCAATGACCATGCCCACTGCTGTAATGCGTGTTCTCGGTTAATACGTGTGTGCGTTTTGTACCTCCTCTTGGGTTTGACAGTGATATGATAGTTTCTTATCCAAAACAAATGATAAACAAAGTGATAATGCCAGCAATTTTGAATTGATTGCAAGAATTGTAGATGTCTTATGTCCTTTGGACTTCTCGTGCCTCTGTTTTTATGTGTGCTTTTGTGTAAGAGGTTGTGTAAAGTTTTGTCTGCATGCGGTCACTGTCAGCATGCATAGCAGCCAAGGTTTTGCAAAAACTGAAAGAGTGTGTTTACCGTACTGACGCGATTAATACCCCAGGCCTCGAGTAAAGTTCCATCCCCACCTTTGGTCCAGGTTCTAAGATTTTCACACCTTTTTGTTCTTTAATTGGTGCTAATTGGCGCTTTCTATATGGACTAGCTTCTTTAATTGCCTACACATTTGGCAACGTGTTCTAGGCAGCTATGCCCAAGAGATGTCGTAGCTTCACTGTTGAATACAAGATCAGCGTTGTTGAATGACATTGAGGCAATGGCTTGGTGGTGTCAAAAGCCGCCAACCAATTTAGCATTGACAGGAAGTGTGTGCGGGACTGGAATGCAAAGTACGAGGAGCTAAAGCGACACGAAGCAACTTCGAAAGGAAAGAAAGCAAGAAAGATGCATGACGGACGTGAACCATTAAGTGTACAGCTTGATGACCGGGTGTTTGACTTTTTGCAAGATAGGTGAAACTTTGGCCTGGCAGTTTCTAATGTCGCACTGATAGACGAAGCAAAGCGAGTTGTTGCAGAACTAAACATTGTAGGATTTAAAGCAAGCAATGGATGGCTTGTCAGGTGGAAGCAACGCTTTAACGTAGGACTATGGCGCAAAATGAATGAGTCTCAAGCCCTTTGGGAGCATTATCAAGATATCGCCAACAAATTATCCAGTTGAGTGAGACACGTGACAGGTGGTTAATTACTTGTCAATTGATTAAGTTAATTACTTTCACCAATTAACACCTCCAGGTGTCAGGTTTTGAGTAAAGTCCCATCCCCTAGTTTACCTTTGATGCTAGCCAACCAAGGGGGTGGGGTATTAATCGGGTCAGTACGGTATATCATGTGACAGCCTGGTTGTGTGCATTCGACATATCTTTCTCCAAATGTTAGTATGAAAATTATCTTTGGAAGTGGTCTTTAAAGGTGCAGGGTCACGGTCAGACTTGCGCACTTGAGCCGATCTCAAGTGAGGTAGCTGTTGTGCCGTAGCTATTATCTAACATATGTCTAAGTGTCCTGGTAAGAAAATCAGTTTCGATCGTTGGTAAGCCCTTGAAATGCTGTTCGTATGTTGCGCATGTGCAAAGGTCAATAGATGAAACTACTGCAAAAACGGCTATTTAGGTGTCGATTGACGGGCACGGCAGCAGTGTAAGCTTTAAACAATACACATTTTTGGTACTCATTGTGAACTGAGAGAAAGACGTGACTATGGCAGATGCCACACATGGGAACGTGACGTGTTCTTTCTGGTCACGTGCAGAGCGTGGAACACCGATCTGGCTCCTGGCTCGAAGTGCGAGGGTGCTTGTTGAATTTTTGCAGTGTAGCAACCTCAGTTTGAGGTTTTAGAAGAAAAATTCCGAGAACTACATCTTAAAAGCGTAGAATCTAGCGAACAGAGTCACGGTCTAACACAACCTCATATTGCAACATCTTGATCGTTCCAGTTCAGGCTATAGAGAGACTTCAGTCAGCTTTGCCTTTCAGTGCAAATTAGAGCATCTAAGTCCTCGTGGTTACTGAGTGTTTGAAAAAGTGCACCCTTTAAAGTTTTCAAGGGATGCAGTGCGCATGTCCAAGCGTGACCCTGCACCTTTAAGAAATATTGCTGAAAGAAACATTTTTTAGTACAGTATTAGTATTGTACTTGTGTGTACTGTTGTTTTCTGTTTGCTTGTCATGGGCTGTTAGTTGATTGTTGCTTTGCTTCTTATGTGTGATTATAGAAATTAATAGCATTGCAGCCATGCAAGTACTTCTGCAGAAGGGAGCAAACTTGAACTCTCAAGATCACTATGGGATGACTCCTCTTCATCATGCTGTGCAGAGGAAGAATATTGAGGGTGCTATGTTTTTGTTGTCTGATGAGATGATAGGCAAGGGAATCAACATCAATATTTTGGTAATTTTGTTGTTGCTATGCTGCTATTGGACTGTCTATTTGCATGTCTGGCTAATTATGTTTACTTAATTGTACATTCAACTGTTTACTAGTCTGTCCACATGTCTGTCTCTGTCAATGCATATATTTGAAACATGAATGCTAATATAGATCATATTATGTAATGAAATTGCAGTATACTGCAAAACAACTTTTGTTTTTATGTTATATATATAAAATAAAACATATATATATATATAATATATATATATATATATATATATATATATATATATATATATATATATATATATATATGGTTTATTAACTTAAACAGCAAAGAAACTACACACTAAGCATTAGCTAGTTTACTTGACCAAAGTCATGAAATGCTTCCCAATATAGTTAACTGAAGTGAAGCCCAATACACATGCAAACATACAACAGTTCATAGAGTATAGAAAAGTGTGTAGTAGAATTTCTTTGAAAGATGCATAACAGGTTAATAAGTAAAGCAGCTACCAGTGTTAAATAATGCACTGTAGTATGATGGACATTGTTTGAGCTGTCTTGATACTTTCTGAAATAATAGTTAATAGAGCTTTAGGGAGTACACAATTTGGCCCTACAAAGCAAAGTACTGTTGTGACATGCAAATGTACAGGCAAGTCTAGTGTGATGGCTTCGTTGTTTGAGACTGGGGCATGTCTCCATTTGTTGTGCTTTAAACTGGTTTAATGTAAAACATGTTTAAAATCTAAACGTGTTTAGTTAGGGAGCGACTCCACTCCATCGTGTTTATCCCAGACTTTGTTGCACCATGTAATTTGTTCTACCGCTATGTTAGAAGATGCATGTGTAAAAGCTTCAGATGATGCGTTGGAGTGCACAGCAATAGTGAGAGATGAGACGTTGGTGGTCCAGAGAAAAAGAAAGAACAATTCGAAGGCACTAAAAAATTAGGGTCCATATTGGTGCAATGTGGTTACCATCATGTGACTGTTAATCCTAAACTACTTGAGCTAAACTACTGTATCTCTGAATCAGGTTTAACAAAAGCTGTTAAGTTTACATTTAAAGCTAGGGGAGGGATGCTGAATCTAAACAAGTTTAGCCTTAAACAACGTTAAAACATGTTCATGCCCTAATGGAGGTGCCCCTTGTAGTCTGTTTTTTTTACAAAAGTTAAGTTGTATTTATTTTTTTAGTAGACATACAGACAGATGTGCATACAGACAAACATAGCTAGACAAGGCAGCTAAAGAGTCTACCATACAAGGTCTGTATGTCATAGTTTGTCTGAGTGTTATTGTGTTATCTATTTGTCTGTGTGTTTATTTTTCTGTCTGCTTGTCTATTGTCATGTTTAGTGCAAAATAATGTAGGATATTAATGTAGGATACTGATTCTAAAGCAAGAGATGCCCGATTTACCGCAATAATGTAGTGACTTCATTATTGGAGATTCTCGATTCCCAGAACCCATTTATAGGCAAAATTGATAAACATGCAGGAGCGTATATAATATTGAACACCACATAATAGTAGTACTAAGTTGTGAATATACCACACCTGAGAAAAGGCAGACACATGTTCAGTGTTCAGTGTACTACTGGTGGCGTCTGTGTAATTGTCATGCCAGTGCCCTTTGGTAGATTACGAGATTTTGGCAGTAAATCTGTTTGAATGTTTTTATGAGTTTGTTGAGCTATGTACAAAGTGAGTAAAGTGTGGCTTGGTTTTTAACCCCCAGAGTAGGATTGTAACATGCATCTTGATAACTGCTGTTAATTGATTAACTATTTGTATGTAGATGGAATTAGTATGGCTATTGCTTTTCTTTGTAGGACAAGACAAAAGTGTCTCCTCTGCATGAGGCTATCCAGCAGCACTGCTTTGAAATTGCAGAACGACTAGTTACATTGGGCGCTGACATCATGGCAGAAGATGCCGAAGGTGCCACTCCACTGCATTATGCTTCTCAAGAAGGTGCTATTGATATAGGGAAGTTGCTGTATCAGGCAGCATCTACACAAGGTGTACAGCGACAGTTGGTTGAAAAGAGGACAAATGAGAATGGGACGTGTCTTCATTTGGCTGTTGAAAGTGGATATGATGAAATGGCAGAGTTGTGTATCCGAATGGGAGCTGATGTGAATGCAGAGATGAACAATGGGTATACACCACTTCACATGGCAGCTAAACAGGGTCACAAACCATCTGCCAAGCTGTTGATTGAGGGAAGGGCAGATCTTGAAGCTGGGGACGTGTCAAATGCTACGCCTCTGCATACTGCTGCAAGATACAAACAAGTGGCAATGGTGGAGTTTCTTCTTGACTGGTTAGTTTGATTTGCATAAGATCGGCTCTGCATGGGGACACTTTATTTAGCCCTGTACCAAATTTCCTACACTACCACGAGGTGTTGTCATATATCATGCAGGAACAGGGCACAACAGTGTGAGAGAGGCCACTTGTATCTCATTGTCTCTTACTGTCATTTTTTCAACTGTAGTTCTAGAATCTAAGTCATGATAAGTTTTCTGGAATGTTGTTTGCTAACTGCAAAAACTACTTGAAACAGCAGGAATAAGTTCAGTTTTAGATTTTAGTGATACCAAGGGTCAAAAGCTGTTCTAATCGAACAGATTCATGCATTGTCTAGAATTCTGTTTAGTTAACTTTGTCATTTTAGTGGTGGTTCATAACTATCAGCATTTTCCTAAGTGTAAAAGCGTACAGGAAAATGTACTTACCTATACAGGAAGTACATATTTTTCTCTTATGTAAAAGTATGTACTTCAATGTATAGGACATTGGCATACTGTAGTAACAAAAGGATGCCTTGTTTGATCTAATGACACTGCAAACAACCGATGGACAATAACTGAGGCAGTGAAATTGAGCCAAGCAAAATATTATGACTCACGTCAAACTTGTTTCAAGACGAGTTAATGATATTTATGTGTCGTTCATGTACAGGAATCAGCTAGCTTATAATTATAGATAAAAGTGAATCTTTTTTAGTAAATGGCAGTTATTAATTAACGAGTGAACTAACACTACGTTTGCTTTAAATTTCTGTGGGCTCTCTAGTTGTGCATTTCTTTTGCATTCTCTCTGATGGTGACCTAACAGTGCTATCTTCCATTCTTATGCATCTTGCACTGTAGGCTCAAATGTCCTGTCGGTCATTTCTCCTACGAGGAGAAAGATCTAGGGTTGAGGTCTTTCTTCTGGGTGGGGGAGGGGGATGACTGGCAGGACACTGGAGCCTACTTGCACTGCTGCATTTTGCACCTCACCTTTCAAGAACATGAGAATGCTGACTATTTCCTATTCATTGTGGAATCCTAATAGACTACACCTTCAATCCTTGCCCAAGTTACGTCATGTCTTCTTGTGAAAATAATGACAACTATGGATAGCACCTTACAGTTTGTGAATATTCAGTGAGTTCGAGTGTTTAACAAAACTTTGAATAAGAAATTCAGTTTGGAATTTTAGAAAGAAATTGCCGAGGTAGAATATTTGAATGGGAACGGACGGTGTTGACTTCTGTGTCACACAACAGCCTGGACTTATGTGACACAGCAGTCAACACCATCTGTTTCCATTTTGAAAATTCTACCTCAGCAATTTCTTTCTAAAATGTAGGTGCATGGTGTTTTAGCAACTGAATCTTGTGGTATCAGCCACGTCTGTAGATGATAATGGTGTTTTAGCAACTGAGTCTTGTGGTAGCAGCCGTGTCTGTAGATGGTAATCCTTCTCAAGCTATTTCTGCTATGTGAAAGACACTGGACAAGACCAGTGTCCAGCATGCACATATGAATAAGGAATATTATGTATTCACAGCAAGTAAAAGTAAAAATAAGAAGCTGGGCAGGTATTCAGACATATTACGAAAATACCGGCCTCCAACAAATGAGCAGTGTTGTAAAACAATCGACTTTACTTGCTTTTAACGAATTGTTGTGTAGACCATGTTTAGATCTAACCAGGGACCACTGGCCATTTATGCTGAGAAACTATTGATACTTTTGCTTCCTTACATTTCTATTTGGAATGTAATTATTAATTAACTTTGTTATATAATATAAATTTGTCAGTTCAATAATTGTGTAGCATGCTATGCACAGTTATGTGCTGTGACATTGTGATTGGTGTTTAGTGGTGCTAATATTGAATGTAAGGATCATGACAGCTTTACACCACTATTGACAGCAGCATCTTATGGACGGACAAAGATTGTTGGTATCTTGTTAGCAAGACAAGCTGATGTTGAGCAGACTGATCTTAATGGAAGGACTGCACTACACTGGGCAGTGAAAGCAAACAACAAGAATACTATGCAGGTACATTATGTACACAGTAGTAGTTTGATTGGTGGTAATGTGGTTGTTTGTTGTAGGTTTTGTTAGCAGATGATACTGGTTCTGGTCTAGTCCACATGTCTGATTCAAGAAGCAAGTATCCACTGCATATTGCTGCAAAGAAGGGTTATGTGGATCTTGCTAAGGTTGGTGGCTGTCTGTACAATGTGGTGTGCATAGTGTACTTAGCAGTTCATTTCTCATACTGAAAGTTATTATGGTGTTTTCTGGTAGATAGGGTTTAGAGTATCTGGCTTTCATTATTAGCTGCAGGTTTGTGTGATGTGATCATGCTTATGGGAGTTACTACTTGTTAGTACATCTTGGCACTGAGAGTGCTGACCAACATTGAACGGTAGATCTAAAGAAGTGATAGTCAGAGTTATCCATTAGCTGAAAAGCGTACGGTGTGAAGTTGCAATGTGATGGGGAACTGAATTGAAGTAGATCGCAAGTAGCATGATTTTGAAAGAATACTGTAAATCCAGAAATTTAGACATCATTAATATTATGTAATCCATGACTCAGCAGACGTGTACCCAGGATTTCCTGGGTGGGTTTCCAAAAGTTAGTATCAACAAGACAAATTAATATCTATCATTGACATAACGTGGTTTGGTTACCATTCACATGCGCGGCCTAATTCAAGCTTGTTGCTATTACATAGCATCAATGATCTAACCGTATTCTGAAGTTAGACTACAGTTCTGAAAAGGATTCTTTAGCACTTGCACTAACAGTCACTCGTGCTAACAGTCACTCGTGCTAACAGTAAAGGTGACACTCACCTCTTAGCGGTTTCCGGGCAACCTGGAAACATGCCTGGATATGTCACTGAACGCAGGCATTTTCATCTGCATGATACATTTGTAAGGCACTTAAGGGAGCAAAGGTACACGTACTTTGTACCGTATTTCTTCGAATAGTGGATGCGTCCTTTATTTTTAACAAGGTTACAGAACTGCGACCTCAAATGAGGATGGCTTGTATTCAAGGGCAGCCTCTATTTTTAGGTCTCTACTTCACACCGTGACACATTCTTGAACGTCACATTTCTTTTGTTGACATAATTGGACACTTTTAAAGGTGCCAAGTGCAGCAGGTTTAGCTGTAAATGCTATGACTATTACTGGTACATATTGCTGCACATTGTGTAGATAAAAATATAATTTATAGACAATGCGTGTAATAGGATGAGATTGATGCGGAAGCATCAAAAGCATGTGATATGGGCATGACCAGTAACTTTGCAGACTAGTGCGGCCTCAATTTGAGGGCGGCCTATATTTTCAACAAGTCCCTTCAGCTGCGGCTTCTAAACGAGGGCGGATTCGATTCGAGGGCGGCCACTATTCAAAGAAATACGGTAGGCATGATGGGGTGTCTCATGGTGGTCTGGGATTGCAAAGACACAGACAGTATACAGGAAGGCACACATTTGTGCCTGAGATGAAGCAATCAGGTTTGCTTGGATAGCTGAAGCAGAAGACATTACTCACACCAAAACAAACATGGTTGACAGACTCAAAGTTATGCAAAATGTATGCAGTACCTAGAATAGCAGCAGTCTGCATAGTTTTTGTCAAATGTCTTCAAATCTATGCCCTCGTTCACAATGACGTAGAAAGTCTTTTGTCACTACATTTATGCCCGTTGTTCCGATGACTGACCTTTTGTGTGGACGAGGCACTAACGACGTCATCATGGCTCATGGGACACTGGAGTGCTACTTTGATGTCTTGGTGTTTATTAACCGCGCGAGTCTAGAGCAAAAGCAACAAATTTTCTTTTTGAACCTTTACTATCACGTATGAAAGGTGAATTGTAAGCGGACACCTTTAAGGGGGTACGTGCCCCCAGTGTCCCTCTGGTTCTTATGCCTATGCCTAACCCTCCCTTTGGGCTGTACAGCTTGGTAAGACGATACCGAATGCAATTTTGGTTGAGTCAGAGTATGAATATCGTGGTGTCACAATCAAAGGATCTCCACTGAAAGATTCTTTATATAAACATGTGCAGAGTAGAGGTAGGCTTCTACGTGCATGGCATGCTGCCGTTGAGCTGTCGACCACGGGGTTGCACGTACATCTAAGATTTAATTTCTCACTAGTGTACTACTAGCTAGTAAGTGACTTGACGTCTCATGCGTTTTTGCATGGGAATAGAGCTAAGGTCAGTGCTCGCATGCTACCGCGCTCGCACATCTACTCTGGCAAATCCGCATGCCGTGTATTTGATGTATTACAGTACTGTATATCATGTACCCTCGTACACGCATGTAGATTCTTTGCAGTGGGCATGGCAAGAAACGATGTGGCAAAAAATGCAGAGGTATTATTGGGTGCGGATTGGAGTCCAGTAGTCCAGTTCAGTAGTCCAGTTCAGTAGTCCAGTCCAGCTAATCCAGACACCCATATGGAAGAGCGACAAGAGAGTGTCAAAGAGAAATTTTTAGCAAGAAATTTACAGCAGACAAGTTTACGATGTGGTTCACCGTTGGAGAACGCCACGCACGTGACTCTATCCATTTCACAAGACCGGATGGTGAATATTTGCTCTTGTGCAATTATTTTGGCTAACCGACACAAGAAACACTAACCCTACCACGAATCCTTTGGTGTTGAGATAAGACACGTCGATGACATCTGCAACCTGCAGCTGGCTGCCTTGGAGCACCTGTGACCAGTCTGCATGAAGTAGTCTATAAAGTTCAATTACTGAATGAAGAGTGGCGAGTAGGTGGCAAAATGAATGGACACTTGTTATGCAACTGGCTGTAGTGGAAAATGATAAATTATACACTGAGAGCAAGATATTCTCATTTACGGCATTTTACATTTGTGTTTTTAGTTTGATAGAGTGGACATCTTGTCCGAACATTCTCATACGTGATTGGACAAATGACAAGTGTTTGAAAATGTCCGATGTACGACCGCTATTTTGAGCACTGCATGCACACCGGAAAATCACCAATAACTCAAGAACGAAATGTTATCTTATAAATCCATAAATGAAAACATAACTTCTCAATCCAAAGAAACCCATTTTGTTGTTAAAATCCACTGCAGTAAGTACATACAGTGGTAATGCATGCGCACTGAGAAATCACTTATAACTCAAGAACAAAGCTTTATCTTGCAAATCCACAATAGGATCACTTCTTGCACACAGAAGCCCTTTTATTGTTAAAATCTACTGTGCAAGTAGATAAAGCAATAACATGTGTGCACACACCGTCCTTTCCTTCCTTCTACGCTACTTAGTTATGAGCTAACGACTCCTGAACGACGTTTACATAAATAGACGAAAAGAAACTGTCGGGTTGTCTGATCTTGATGTTGATGAGCTGGGCCAGAGAAGCAAGTCCAGCTTTAGATCGACAAGTACTAGTACATTATTGTATAGCTTTTGGAACATTGCCGGTTGAGACATCGTTACAGGAGAATTTGGACTAGATGAGATTATAGCGAATGCCCAGAAGTCCAGTCCATATGCTTACTTTGGCAAAAACACGAGTACCCACTGATGGACAGTTTGAAATGGGACGACCTCTTTATAGTGGTCATCCACTATTCATACCGTTGAGATTCACGGGTTTATGGTAGCTTTCCTGGTGTGTTTCCAACAAGATGTTTCGAATGTTATGCTGTAAACGGCCAGACACAGGATTGCGTCGATGAACTGATGGTTGAGCTACAAAAGTAACTCTTGTGTAGATTGTTGGCAACTCATGAATCACTGTAACTGCTGTTGTTCTTCACAATAGGCTGGCAACCACAGAGCTTACAAAGCTCTGGGTGCCGCCGTCCACATCCGAGAACACCCCCCCTAAAAACCTAAACTAAACCTAGACGTCAGTAACTGCCAATTACTGGTTACGCTCCCTAGCTAACAGCTGAGCTCTTGTGCACTACTCAGGAGAACTCTGGGTCTGCGCTAGCAATCTCCTGGAGCCGGGTACTTGCGGGAGGAGCGGCTTGTGAAGCTAACTGTGATATGAGCACCTGAAGTCTCACCTGGATTGTAGTGGCTGATGTCTCATCACAGCCGATGGTTGCTTAGGTCCCCAGTCAAAGACCTTGTACTCCTTTGTACTCCTGATTCGAGAGAGGCATTTGCGTGTGAGTTTCTTGCCCAAGAAAATTATGCCATAGCTTGCCATCACTGTGACTTGAACTTGCAACCCTAATGGGTCCGGGATGTACAAACTTTATTGGATGACTGTCTAACCAACTAAGCTATAGCACCACATGCGTGCGCGTGCGCGCGCGCGTGCACACACACACACACTTAGCCTCGAACTTCCAGACCAGAGAGCGTGCGAAGAGCTCAAATTTGCATTACACGAACATATCATTAACAAATGCGATGAGATCTCAGGAACGAAGAGGAGACGTCTGCCGTTGCTGCGATATCTTGGTGGACGGCATGAAACGACGACTCTTTGATTCTTTGGCAGAATGCTAGCTAGTCTAACCTCTCGAGTAGCGAGACTACCACTACGCTCGACCAGTAGTCAAAGGTGATGGTGTAGTGACGCTGCTATGCATGTCCTGTCACCGCAAGCTTGAAAAGATCAAAGAACTGAAGCTGAAACTAAAACTAAGACGTGTGCATGCACCAGAGTCTTCATTCACGGCTCTGGTGTGCACTTAGCCGCCCAGGAGGATTTCACACACGCGTAATCAGCAGTAACACTTAGCATAACTAATTACTGCTAAACCAATTAGAATTTACAACTGACATTCCTGTTCTAAGATGTTCTCTAAGATGCTGATTGGCTTAGAAGTCTATTTCCAAAATCATTTTAGTACACTGTTCTGGTCCAGACTAGAGTTCGCACGCTCTGTGGTCTGGAAGTTCAAGGCTAACACACACCACACACGTCACACATTGGCAGACTACTATATGCCTCCGCTACGCGTACACATCAAGGCATAATGACAAGTATAAGGTGGAATTGGGAAAATGTACATGTTATCTGTAACCGTTGTATTTGTTTACAATTTTGCAATTATGGTTGACTTTAGAAATATTAGGACTCAGGTAGTTGGATTTTTTGTTGTTAAGCATGACAATGGTGCTTAGTTTCTATTGATGAGGTATAATTTTGCTAATTTTTTACCAAGGCTAAATGACGCTGGGTAAGACAAGACTGTAGTTGACAGTGTAATGAACTGGAACTTGTTTGTCTGTAGTGACCTTACTACTGGAATTTATTGGTGTAATGTTATTTTTTATTCTGTTGAATGCTGTGAGAGCTTTGAAGTGATAACATTGAATGTTTATAGATAGATTTGTCTTAATTGAATAGTACATTTTTGTGAATATATGCAGACTCTATTGTCAGTCGGTGCAGCAATCGATGCCAAAAACGATGAAGAGAAGACACCTCTTCATCTTGCTTCAGCCTATGGAAGAGTAAAGTAAGGCTACATTTTGTTATTTGATAGTGAACTCGGTTTGTGGAATGTTGTTGACAGAGTTGTGCGTCTGTTGGCTTCCCATGATCGATCAACCATCAATGATGAAGATGAGGGGTCTAACATGCCAATTCACTTGGCTGCACTAAATGGACATGCCAATGTTATAGAAACTCTTTTGGAGTTTGGTGCACAAATTGATGCAAGGTATGAAATTAGCAAGATGTTAGTGTGACGATGGTGACAGTAGGCTGTTTCTGTTGCTAATAGGAATGCTTCATTCTGGACACCATTGGATTGTGCTTCATATAGAGGTCAACTTGATGTGGTGACAACTCTTCTGGAAGGCGACAGTCCTATTGATCCTCAAGACAAAGCTGGAGTAAGTTGACTTTTTGATACTAACTTGTATCAGTCTTAAGAATTTGACAGTGATTATGCTGATGATGGTATATACTTTTGTTTTAGCTATGTTGAAATATCTGTCAGCATTGGTTGTAGATGCTTGTTGAAAAAGACTGCTTCGTAGGCATGTTTCAACTCAGTTGTGTTTCGTGTTAATCTAGGTCACGCCACTTCATCTAGCGTCACGAGAGGGTCATATTTCTGTTGTTAAAGTTCTCCTTCTGTGGGAAGCTGATGTCTCTATGAAAGACCTCAATGGATTTAATTGCCTTGATTATGCCATTGAGCATAACAGGATGTATGATTATCACAATTGCATGTTGGTATTGCTTGCTATGTTCACTTTGTAATGATAGA
Organism: Corticium candelabrum; assembly: GCF_963422355.1. Taxonomy (NCBI): domain Eukaryota; kingdom Metazoa; phylum Porifera; class Homoscleromorpha; order Homosclerophorida; family Plakinidae; genus Corticium; species Corticium candelabrum. Next base: position 4,971,014 of record NC_085095.1, read on the forward strand.
GAAGTTGCTGAAGAAATTATCAAGAGTGAGAAATGGATGAACGCTCTTGCTAGTGCAACTGTTGCTGAGCAGGCAGATGGTACTAAAATAGCAGACACACCGTTGCGGAAGCTGATAAGGAAAATGCCAGGTCCTGTGAGAGGTTTAAGTGATTATTAAATGTATAAATGAAGAGTTTGTATGAGAAAACGAAGTTTACAAGTTGATGACGGAGATACACTGTAGCTAGTTGTTGTGATACAGTATTTAGGATTAACCTCTAGTGAATTGTGCATGATGCGATTGCAAAGTTGACCAATCTTAATCAGATGATATTTGTTTTTAGATGTGGCAGAGGTTGTATTTAATCAGTGCACTACCAGTAATGCCAACTCGCAGACTGGCATTACACAGCAGCACCCCAACTTTGAAGTTCAATTTGACTATCGTCTTCTTGATGATATAGAATTAGCAAAGAAGCTCTATCATGAGAAGGAGAAGGGAGATTCAGATGCGAGTGACGAAGAGTCAGATAGGAAGAGCATTGATACGTTAGACAGTGAAATGTCTGTTGCACAGGAGAATCACTTGTCCACACTGCTAGCTACTCATTCTCATGTGTCAAAACATCACCCTTTGATAATTATGGTAAGCATATTTGGATACATCAGCGTATTTATGGACTGGTGTCTATTACAACTCAATCTAATGTGTTGTATCTTACCCAATGTAATTTTTTCAACTTATATCCCATTACCATGGGGTGTCAAGGAACTGATGGGGTAATAACCGTTGTCATCGCCGACAAGGTGATAAATCGTGTAATACTCCTGTTTACTGGACAATGGGGTAATATACGGTTTATCATCTTTCCATTTTTATGTCTTTGAGTTTTTTTCATTTTGTTGGAGGTACGACAAACTCTTATCAGAATCATTGTCCACCTAATATGGCACTCAAACAGGAAATGAAAAGTCAAACCACACGAGGTTGGGTTTGACAACCCTTGGGTGTTGACTCTGATAAATTCGATATCAACCTTGTGACCATGTGATAACCTGTTGAAGGGCTTCTTTAGTTTTTAAACTTCTGCTTTAGACTCATGTAACTGGTCTTCGTCTTTTATATCTACAGAAATGAATAGTTAGTTAAGCACTAGCAGTTTTTATTTTTTTTACAGGATTTATATACAGTTACATGAGTTTTCTCATTAGCTAGACATGTATTTATAGGGTTATGGTGTTGTAGTATATGGTATGTTTGTGATGTTTCTGGGCGAATGATCCATGAAACATACACTGTAGTCAATATCGCTTTAGCTTGTTTTTGTATTTGTGTATCTGTTGTCTGTTTTACGTTTTTTTTTCTGTGTTTGTGCCTTTATATGCACTAAATTATTACAATGCTTGATGTTTCATTAGGTCAAGTCAAAGAGAGAACGACTTCTAAGTCATCCACTAGTGTTGAGTTTGCTTCGGCACAAGTGGGAGTCATTTGGTCGCTACGTCTACTACTTGAATCTTTCGATTTTTCTTATTTATCTCTCAGTTCTTACAGCCTATGCAACAACACTTGTTCCACCCAACACCACAAGTGAGTGAGATTTTCAGTGTTGCGTGTGTACAGGTATTTGTGTATAGATATTTGTGTACATATGTATGTATGTATGTATGTATGTGCATGTATGTATATGCATGTATGTATATGCATGTATGTAGGTGCCATGTATTGTCAGTTGTCTGTATGAATCTTCGGAGGTAGCAAAAATTTGAAGATAAAGGAGTCTTCTAGGCTTGCATAATCTTACTCAATTTAGTCCTTTACAGCTGCAGGTTCTCTGTGTCTTGCACCACTATCACTTATGTTCCTGCATGCTTGTAAGTGTAGTTTTAAAACAGGTTTGTCTCTGGTGAACATTTGATGAATGGTGATTCACTGTTGTTTTAATTGATATCCTTGCTTACTTCCTACGGGTAGCAGATAATGAAAAGAGGGTCAGACAATTAAATGAACGGATATGTGAAGGTCTTTCTGACCCAATTTTTTGTGCAATGGTGAAAAGGCACAATGTCTCTATTGTTGACAAATGTTCACTTGCTGATTTATTGTGAGCACTACACACCTAGGCTGTTTGGAAGTAACATTCTTTTGCTACCAGTGTGCTACAAGGTCATTACGTAATTTGCATTAGACTATTGATGACACACTGTACTTGTAGGATGATGAATGTCTGATTTGCATTAAGGTATGCAAGGGTCATGTAAGCAGTAGTCGGATAAGCAAGGATACACTGTATCATGATTATGTATCTGAGAAGTGCATGCTGGCTACTATTGACTGGTTTCGTATGTCAAATTATGGTACCTTGCCCATGTAGCTGTGCAGCATGCGATTACTCAGGGCTGGATTCAGAGGGGGTTAAGGGGGTTGTAACCCCCTCTTTTTTAATAGGCGTGGTTTAATAATTTTATATAATTTCATTAGAAAAGAAAATTAGTAATGCTATAAATAACTGCTAACAATGAACCCCCTCTTTCAAAAATTCCTGGATCCGGCACTGTTACTGCACTTGCTTGATTATTTTCCTAGGGCTCAAGTAAGCCCCTAGTTTTGACTTTGGCCAAGACTCTAAGATGTTTACAATTTTTGGTCTTTTAATTAATGCTAATTGACACTTTCCACATTGACTGTTTGCTAGGTTTGCCCCTGTAGAAATGCTAATATTCTTCAACTTGCACATGAGACAGATACCTTATTATCCTTAAATATTAGTTTATATATCTACATTTTAGGTAGTGACGGTGGTTTGAAACTCCACTAATTTAGCAGCATGCTGTTTAAGTATGATAAGTAATAGCTTCGAACTTCCAGACCAGAGTGTGCGCGAAGCGCGAGAACTCTAGTCTGGACCAAGTCGATACTAAATGATTTTGGAAATAGCCTTCTAAGCCAATCAGCTTCTTATAGCCGGAATGTCGGTTGTAAATTCTGATTGGTTTAGCAGTAATTGGTTATGCTAAGTGCACTAGCGCTGATTGCGCGCGTGTGAAACCTGCATGGGCGGCTAAGTGCACGCAAGAGCCGTGACAAAGACCCTGGTGCACGCACACATCTTACTTTTAATTTCAGCTTTAGTTCTTTGATATTTTCGAGCTTGTGGTGACAGGACATGCACAGCAGCGTTGCTAGACCATCACCTTTGACAATGGTCGAGCAGTAGTCTTGCCAGTCGAGCGGTTAGACTTGCTAGCGGTCTGCTAAAGAATCGAAGAGTCGTCGTTTCATGCTGTCCACCAAGATATCGCCTCAAACACGGCAGACGTCTCTTCTTTGTTCGTGAGATCTCATGGCATTTACAAATGATATGTTGATCTAGGTAAAACGATCCTACGCTGTTAGACTACCATTTAGCATCGCTATTGATAAATACTTCCGAAATCGTTTTAGTATCGACTTGGTTCAGACTAGAGTTCGCGCACTTCGCGTGCTCTCTGGTCTGGAAATTTGAGGCTAGATAAGTAACCAATCACTTTTGCCAATTAACACCTTTAGGTGTCCTTTTTTAGAAGTTGTCTTTCTATACTTGACCTTTGACTTTTGCCAACCATTGGTCAGGTATCGTATTGTATAATATGGTGAATAGCAGTGTCATCTGTACATATATAGCTCCTCATGTACATGCCTTGTAATTTTTGCTTGTCATTTAGGTGATTGTTCAGGTACAAAGGAGGGGTTTATTATGTTTGGACATTATTTTGTCATGATCTTTGCTTTTATTCGACTTGGCATAATTGAAGTCTTTCAAGTGATTCATCTTAGGTCAGAGTACTTTGCATTCGGCAATGCAGTAGCAAACGTTATTGAATGGCTCAGTTTTTCAACAGCCGCCCTGTTTGGTTTGCCTCTAAGCACATCATCTGAGTAAGACTCGTGTTTTCACAAGTGTATGATATGGTGCATAAGTGGTGTGGTTTTTGCCAGCTGTATGGTGAGGGAATGGCAGTGGCAGTGTGGAATTGTTGCTGTGTTTTTGGCTTGGTTTAATCTTCTTGTGTTCATTCGGAAGCTCCCCAAAATAGGCATCTACATTGTCATGTTCCTTGACATTTTCAAGACTTTCTTACAGTTTATGATTGTTGGGATATTGTTTGTGATTGCCTTTGGGCTTGCCTTCTACATGCTCTTTACCACTGATGTTAGTATGCACATGACGTATTTTGTCTTGCCTCTTTGTAGTAGCTGTTTTGTTTATTAGATAGCATTTCCAAGCCCAGGAAAGGCCCTTGTGAAGACGGCTGTGATGACGATAGGTGAATTTGACTATGATCGAATTTTCAATGAGGCACCTTTTTTCAGCTATAAACAGTTGTCATACATTATGTGGATCATATTTCTAATTGTTATGCCAATCTTGTTGATGAACCTCTTGGTAGGTTGAGGATACATTGTATCTGAATTGTTTCGAATAATTACTTAATTAGATGTTTTACTTTACATTTGTAGATTGGTTTAGCTGTTGATGACATCAAAGATGTACAAGAACATGCCAAGCTTCAACGTCTTGCAATGCAGGTATGTATGGTGACATTCGTCTTGTTTGTGATGTGCAAGGGGTGCTTGACAGCTGTTCCAGCTACGTAGGTTTTTAAAACAAAGAGTTGGGTGACTTTGTAAGTTTGTAGCTAGTGGCAGTTGCATGTATGAACCAGAATAGTTTTGTGCACTGTATGGTATTTTTAAGTATTATAATCGAGGTGTAAGTTAACCGTTGACTTCAATTGTTAGTTTTTATTTACATCAGACAGGTCCCGAGAGGCTATTTTTGTGTGTTTGTGCAGAAGAGCTCTCAACCATGCATGTGCAAGCATGCACATTGCACAATCTGACAGAAGTTAATTTTTAAGTAGTTGTCTTCCAACCTGTTTCACAAAGTTGTTTATGTGCTTCTCATGGCTTAATTAATTAATAATGTCAGGGTTATTAGGACATTTAATTATTATTAATTAATTAATTTGTTTAGTGGAACTAGGAAGCATACTTCCAATTAAAGGTTAACTAGGCATGCAGAAAGACAGCGGTAGACAGAGATCTCAGATTCAGTGTGTAATATCGTTTTGTATAGGTGGAACTTGTTCTTGGTGTAGAGGCTCTCTTGCCAAGTTTCATTAACCGTCGATTTACAAAGGAAAAGGGCATTGTCAGGCCAAATGACAGGCAAAGTATCATTGGCCAGATTAGAACCAGCGTCTTTGGCCGCACACTTTCAACAGATATTATTACTAGTGTTTTAGAAGATGAATCTGTGAGAAGATCTGAACAATTGTTAGCATGTTTTGTGTGCTTGTGCTTTAACCAATGTTTTTGTTTCTAGACTCCTCTTGAGAGGTTGGAGAATAGTACTGAGAAGCTCCAAGAAGAGGTTGGGCAACTAAAGTGTGACATGAGCAAACTTATGAAGCAAAATAATCGTCTTACCAACATTCTAAAAGCAATAGCTCGTAAACAAGAAGTTAGAGTAGCAATGGCAGATGACGATGATGATGACGGTGAAGATGAGGATAGAGATGATGATGTTGATGGTGGAGAACCACAACATGAAACCGCAGCCACCTGAAATGACTTTGGCTCACAAACATTATGAACTAAAACATTTACTACATAGTAAGTGAATAATCTGAGTTGCTTTCGCTCTTACATTTTGCTGAACTCGATGGTATCAGTTATCAAAATGCTGTGGCTGTCACACTTCTATGGACTCAATGGTCAATTATCAATTTTTAAATTTACTGTGGCATTGCTTTTGTTATTGGACGTAAATGCAGAGAACTTTGTTTGCCTTCAATTGTGAATCTTTCAAATTGTTAAAAAATGGTAGACTAATTTACATACCCTAATGGTATTCTCTGTTCTCCCAATTCTGGTCCTCTTAAAATACAGGGGACAGGACTAAAAGTGTTGCTTTGCCCGTCAGCACCAATATCAGACAGTGTCGCACCATTGAGATATATCTTGCATGTGATTAGCCTCTGGTACCTACTCCAAACTGATATGTTCTCTCCTCCCATCTCATGCAGAGAGCAGTCAGGGGTTACACAAGGTTGCCACACCTAGAATAGGTTTGTAGCCTACAAATTTTTGCTGCAAAAACCGCCTACGATATTTACAGGTGGACCTATGAATAAATAGGCTGTCGAGTAGGTCCTGGCTATCTCCCTAGCAGAGCGTCTCCAAACTTTGTGTAGGTGTTATTCTTTTTCCCTATGCTCAGTTTACTTGGAGAGCTATTTTTGTGATTAAGCATCACGTTCTGGTGATCGTTTGTGTGATTCCGGACCTCATGACGCTAACACCAAACCCGGATGTGTTCACAAACCCTAAAGAATTTGGATGTGTCCAGAATATGTATAGGATAGATACCCTGACTATGTGGCTGTAACCCCTCGAGAAGAAGCCAAGGAAGAGCTGGTGTGGTTGAGGGCAAAGCCCAAGCTGGCTGCTGTTTCTGACAAGCGTGTGGTTACACAAACACGTGAAGCAGGACTTACTTCAGTTACAGCTAGTGGCAGGCATGCACGTGTAAGATGGCAGAAGGCAGTTCTTTTTTTCTGGTCTCACTTGTCTGCAAGTCAGATTGCTTGTTTCAAGAAGGGGCTGCAAGAAGATTTGAACGATACTGAAGACTTTCAATTGAGCACAGATCAATCCCAAAATCGATTTGCATATGTTTTGGGTAGACATTATCGAGCGTTCTAAGAGAGGATACCATCCAAAACAATTAAAAAAGTTAACAGCTTGGGCCATGACAGTTTTTCGTTCTTGGTGTGACATTCGAGGACATTTCAAAGAATTGAAACTGGACAACATAACACCAGTTCAACTCGGTGATACTGCCTACATTTGTCATGGAAGCACGGCGTCAGAATGGTTCCTCTCATAATTACCCTCCCAGTACACTGGATATGTTGGGAGCTGGCATACAACGTCACTTCAAAGAACGTGGTCAGCCTACTTTTATCAATTCTTGCAGATAAGGATGCTCGATTTGCTTTAACACGTTAGCAAAGATCGACCAAGATGATTCAAAATCACAGATGACTTGACTAGCGGCTGCCAAGATGTCAATTATACTGAAACTGGAGTGACTAAAATTGAGGAAAAGGAGAAGGGCACCTAAGTTTTTCTGGAAATGTGATAGTAAATTTGAACTTTGGAAAATAATTGGAATTAGATTGTGGTGTTCTGTAATTTTTGCGTTGTAATAAAGCAATTATACTGAACAAACCACAGGGTACTAAATGAAAACCACAGGGTATTATGTGAAATAAATTGTTCAATCAGCAGGCAAACATCAAAAAATATCTCATTATACATTCATGTATGGTCTAAGTTATAGCTAAATCTTTAGTAGCTTCTCTTCGTGGAGGATCATAGGGTGTTGAGCAATGGAGAAATCCAGCACTTCGACTCGGAAAAGTGAAGATCCAAACTTGTAGCAAGTAGAGTACATACATTGTAGCAAGCATGGTGTAAGTGAATAGTGTTCTAGAGATTAGATAAACGGTACAGTTGAATGCTTATTTTGATGAAAAGGAAATAGTTTGCAAAGGCTGAAATGTCTGCTGCCAAACAGTATTTGGTGTGGTCCCAACAAGACGAGATGGGGCGTGCCGCCACATCCGCCTACAAATTTTTGGCAAAAAAGTGTGGTAACTGACATAATTGGTTGGACCATGCCCATCCTACAGGTGCTAATGTTAAAGGTACTGATACAACCCAATACCACTCTATTTATCTGAGCCATCACCTACAGAGAATGTGTGCTTGCTTCGGGACTTCGTAGTATTGTACTAGTTAATGATTTGACTTATTACTGCCAAGTAGCTTGAAAACTGCATGTGTGTGTGTGTGTGTGTGTGTGTGTGTGTGTGTGTGTCCATCCATAAAGGACCTGGGTACAAGGCTACTCGAATAATGTAACTGACGTCACCTAAAACTACTACACGTCTGCGAAGTTCTCTAGTACACTTGTATATACTCAACTGTGTCCACATTTAATATGAAAGAGAAGCTTCAATTCAATACAGCCTTGCTCCACTCAAAAACATTCATGAGAAATAGAATGTAGGAATATGAGCACCAACAACCATTCAACGAATTACTCATACTGGTTCATCAAATATAGCAAACAAAAAGTCCGAATCCTGGATAAACTAGATGCACTCCTAGAAAGGCTCGTGAAAGGGGAATTCTGGATGTGCTCCATCTCTGGCAATCTCCTTACCATCAGCAGTCTGTAAACAAGAGGATTAGACTACCACATATATGTACAAATCAGGTGTGAACCTTAATAGTTGGAATACAAGCTCTCCAGTTCCTGTTGAATGAAGCTATCTCAGTCATGTCTTCATCAGTCAAATGAAAGTCAAACACCTGCAATAAAGGAATTAAGTCAATGGAAAATATGAACGGGTATATCGCTGATGATTCCACCAACTTGAAAGTTGGATTCAATGCGAGATGTTGTGACACTCTTCGGTAGCACAACAACATCTCTTTCAATCTGGTAGCGAATGAGGATTTGAGCTGGCGTCTTGTTGTGCTTCTTGGCGATTGCATCTAGCTTTGGATCTTTCAACAGAGCCGGGTCATCAGGCTTTGCCCACGGTCTGTCAGGCGACCCCAGTGGACTATAAGATTCAAACACTACACCATGCTCATTGCACACTTCAATCAATGGATCTTGTGTGAGATACGGGTGACATTCGCACTGCAGTGCAGCAGGCTTGATCTTGCCCTTCTCACATATCTAAGAAATCCCATATTAGACACTATACACAGAACATCATTCCCAGACTGAGAGAGAGCAAGCAACTCGTGTGAAGATAATACTTATTATTCACTAACTTGGGCGACTTGTTTGCTATTGCAGTTGGATAGTCCGATGTGCTTGGTCAGACCCTCATCCACCAGTTTCTCCATTGCAGTCCACGTATCAATCAGCGGTGTGTAGTCATAACGTATTGTGCCATCCTCGTTTTTAGGAAACTTCTCCTCGCCTCTTTCGAAGCCCATCGGCCAATGAATGAGGTAAAGATCTACGTAGTCCAGCTGAAGATCCTTCAACGTCTGTTGAATTGCCGGTTTGACGTCATCAGGATGATGGCACGTGTTCCACAATTTGGATGTAATAAACAACTCTTCTCGCTTCACCGAGCTGCCTAGTTTCATTTTGAGCGCCTCACCGATTTCCTTCTCGTTTCCGTAGATATATGCACAGTCAACATGTCTGTAACCTACGTCGAGAGCGTGTTCTACGGCTTGTTTCACTTCGCCGGGTTTGCTTTTCCACGTGCCAAGCCCGACTAGAGGAATCTCAGCACCAGTATAGAGTTTTCTAGCGAGCGACTGATCGCCTGGTTTTCGAATACGAGACATGACAGAACCAGCTGAGAAGTAAAGTGTAGCCTAGAGGCAAGCGGTACACTGTACAGTGTAAATTGCAATGCGCATGCGGGGCGCCAAATGTAGGCCAATTGTTAACTACCCGGATATTGAGTTAGGTGGCAGACACGTGTTGACTGCAATGGCGAACCAACTGGCAATGCAACAGTATGGAGAGTCTCACGCTAACGCGAACTTGGAAGATTATGCAGCCGACTATGGTACGTCTTCTGTCGATTTCATTTGCGCGTATGGTGCGTTAGCGATACTCAGCGCAATCAGCTACATTTGCTCTCTTTCTCTCTCTGTCTTTTTTGTTGCAATTATGATTGCCGTAATGCAATTTTGTGTATTCTTATTGTTGTAGATCCTACAGTGGAGCTAGGACAGCAATCTGGGGTTCAGGAAGATGGGGGGCCCACCTCTGAGGATCAATCAGAGTGGAGTGGACAGCAAGAGTGGTCGTCTGAGGGCACTTCTTTAGAAGCACACAATAACGGTTCTATACGAGAAGAGAACCATGATGTGTACGCACAGCTGCGACGCGTCAAGATCTCCGAAGAAGTTATTCAACGTTTGAAGGAGCTTTTTAATCAAGACATCATAAAGGAGGACGAGTTAGATGTAAGAGCAATAGAGGGGCTGTCGGAGTTTAGCCCAGAGGCGTCCATGGACATCCTGCAGCAACTAGCCGACAGCAACCTGGACACTGTATCCAACAAGAGCGCGTACATCTGCGGCCTCATGAAGTCTTACCGAGCCAAAGTGCGCACGGCGGAAGAAACTGGACTGGAGTACGTAGGACCGGATCCGGAGAAGATCAAGCAATTGATTGAGAGGACAAAGTATCGTTTGACTGTAACGCCTGGTCAGAGAAAGTATGGTGGACCACCACCTGGATGGGAAAGAGACAGGGCTCCAGGAGACGGCTGTGAGGTAAGAAGAAGGCACTTTATTATGCAGTTGACAGTGGAATCTTATCCCTTCTGTAGCATTTGTCGATGCTGTAGTTTGTATATTGTACTTGTATTTGACCAGTTTTCCATATCTGGTACTTTGGTAATAACCATAATTGTCTGTAAAACATCCCCTTGCCTGCCTGGCAACTTTCCACACTGCATGGTGGTGTGGTTTGACCACTTGTGTGTTTGTGGCTGTCGAGCTACTATTAAACAGTAAATAACATTTTTACCCTACGCTTGAAAACACATTCAAACACATGGTATAGTAAAGCTTGGTTTACAATATGACACTGAGGACCCTGATGAAGATGCTGAGTAGGCGTAAAATGCTGACGCTGTACCATTTACAATATGATTTGATGACATCATCATAATTGTATACAATGAATATACAAAAGTCTGATTCTTTTATTTTCTCCTGCACCAAGTTGTCGCGAGATGCTGCCGTAATTTTTTTGCAGTCTGCTGCTGGGAGCCTGTTTCCCCCCCCCCCCCCCGATGTTTTTCCAAGTGTTTTTCTTGCGCCTCTCGTCTATAAGCTTCCTTGACCTGATCTACCACAAGCAGCCGTATCTATACACTTTTGATAATTTTCTCTTCCATAGTTTACTTCTGGTTATTTCACTCCTGGATTTGATCTCTGATTTGTCGACAAAAGGCACGTGCTTTCGATAGACGCTAGAGCACTTCCAGTTTGGACCTTAGAGTTGAACTTGAATCAACTGTAGCATTGGTGATGCTGATGGTGCTCGTGACACTAGTGCGAGTGTTTACAGTATGACGCCTGCTTGAGATTCGTCAGCATCGTATTGTAGGCAACAGCGTAACACGTGACCAAATAAATAATGAAACTTATTTATTACTTGTGTCATAGGATTCTGCTATGATGAAGCAAATGTATGATGTTATTTCAAATCGTGAATGTCATTTGGCTGCATTCTCATCTGCATTCCAACTGGTATGTTGGTCACTTCCATGGCAATGAATCCTAACTAGTGTGTCGCAGACTACCCAAAGTTACGAGACATAGTAGTTGGATATGTCGAATTGTGTTGTGCGTGTGGTAGTCAATTTCCAGTGCTGACTGAGTCAAATACGTGACCGGATTTTGTAGGCGGTGTCTCCTACAACCAAAACGTGCTTGAATGGTGTTCCCGCAAACTTGATTGCAAGCTATGCAACCAAGATAGAAGGTTGTGCTGAACTACAGGCAAAGCTGGATATGAGAGCGCAGTAGTAGTCACAGTAGTAGTAGTAGTAGTAGTAGTAGTAGTAGTAGTAGTAGTAGTAGTAGTAGTCGCAGTAGTAGTAGAGATTTTGTAATCTCATTGTTGATGCAGAGTTTGGGTCGTTTGCAAACCAATTCGTCATCTTTCTTCAAGTCGAAGGCACCAAGTAGGTTAAGTTTTACAAAATCAGCTTTGAAGACATTAGTGTGAAAACAGAGTGCATACAATCATGTGGTAAGCAATAAGTAGGTCATGTGATAAGTGCAAGTGTGCAAATGCAGTACAGTTGGTCCTATCAGCCTTCAATCCACAGGCACATTTTTTCTCTTGCCATAATCACACCGTTTCTACAGAGTACATATTTTACCATGAACCCTATTAGCTAACTAAGGGGTCCCAAATGTCAACAACGTAACTGTTGTACTTTGCTCTAGTTCTGAATCATCAGAACAGTTAGACAAAGTTTCTTGAGTGACTTCTAGCATTTTAGCTGCATTTCTGCAAAGACGGTAGCGAGGCTCTTAGCTTAGTGCATGTCGACAGAATGTTCTTTTAAGGTAATCTTGCTCTGTTCATACAGGTGTTTATTGGGAAGATTCCAAGGGATGTTTTTGAAGATGATCTGGTGCCGATTTTTGAACAATGTGGTCAAATTTATGACCTTCGTCTTCTTGTTGACTCTTCCACTGGTCAGAACAGAGGGTATGGGTTTGTGACATTTTTTACCAAGGATCAAGCAGAATCCGCCATCAAGAAGTGTGATGGGTGTGAGATTAGGCAAGGACGTCGTTTGGGAGTGTGTCACTCTGTTGCTAACAGGCGGCTCTTTGTTGGGTCTATCCCAAAAACAAAGACACAAGCAGACGTGGAGAAGGAGTTCAAGGATAAGACACGTGGACTAGTGGAAATTATTCTTTATATGCATCCTGAGAATCGCAATAGAAATCGAGGATTTGTCTTTCTTGACTACGAGTCACACACAACAGCTGCCAATGCCAGACGTCAACTTAGGAATGGTCAGGTTTTGGTGTGGGGAAGCACTGTGTCATGTGAATGGGCTGAAGCTCAAGAAGATCCAGGCGATGATGTGATGTCAAAGGTACAAGCTTTGTATGTCTGTCTGTTTGTATTTTGTCTGTGTTTGTATGTCAGTTACTATAGAACACACGAGTTACACTTTGCTTATGCATTTTGTCTCAATTTTCACCTTTAGCATTTAGTTTGAATGTACCAAGCTGACTCTATCAGCTTGTTCTTTTATGTCATCTGAGGTTTTCAACTTCTTTAGGTTAAGAATCTTTATGTGAAAAATCTCAACCCTGTGACAAGTGAACCAAAGCTAGTGCAGTTGTTCTCTCAATATGGTCAAGTTCATCGTGTTCGTCGTGTCAAGGACTTTGCATTTGTATTTTTTGAGAGTCGAAGTGATGCTCTTCGTGCCATGGAAGCAACAAATGACTTAGAAGTCGATGGCTCAAAAATTCATGTGGCACTGGCCAAACCTCAAACAAATGAGCAGAAGCAACGGAATGCTGAACGAAAGCGTGAACGAGAAATGCGTCAAGGAGGAGGACGACTTGGACCTCCGAATGAACCGCCTTTCTTTGGTGGGCGTCCTCCTCCTGTTAATCATGGATGGGGGCCACCGCCCGTACGAGGACCACCAAGAAATGTCATGTCACCACCTCGCGACCCATACTTTGATGAGTTTCCATCAATGGGGTATCGAGACGAAGAATACTATGATGAATACTTTGAGCCCGAGTATGGATTTGAAGAAAGATATCCACCAGAGCCAATGCTACCACCACCTCGTCCAATGCCAGGACCTCGTAGTGGGCCTCGTGGTGGGCGAGGAGGACAAGGTGTACGAGGACGAGGATTTGGTCCACGGCCACCACCACCTCCCCCACCACCGCCACCAAGAGGACGAGGGCCTCCAGTGCAGCAACGTAGACAGTCACATGGGGACAGTCCAATGCAACATCCTTCCTCAGGAGCGAGAGGTCGAGGGCAACCATTGATGTCTCCTCGTGGTGGAGGAAGAGCACGAGGAAGAGGCGGACCAGCTGGAAGAGGAAGAGGTGTGTCACCTGGTGGTGGCAATCAGGCAGGACAAGGATTTGTTGGCAAAGGAATGAAACGACCATATCTACCAGGGAAGCCGGAAGCAGGTGCAAAACGTACTCGCCCACCAGATTTGTTTGCTCGTCAGCAGCCTTTGTCCCAGCCACAGAACACTCTTTCTAAGGTCGGAGGAGTAGGAGGACTAGGAGGAATGGGAGGACCAACAGCAATGGGAGGTGGAATGGGTGCAATGGGAAGAGGACGAGGTCGTCTTATGAGTGGACAGACACAGTCAGTGCTAGGTCAACAGAGCTGGTCTGCTGGTGCCATGAACCAGCAACCACAACAGCAGCCAATGGGATTTGGTGTGACCAGTGGCTACGCTTCGATGCAAAATGCTACAGTATCTTACGGTCAGTCAGGATTGTCAACATTTGGTCAATTGCAGAGACATCCTGTTGCACAGCAGCAACCACAACAGCAGCGCCAACCACCACCACTACAACAGCGCCAACCAGGATGGTATTCAGAGTACTCTGGTGGAGGTCAATGGCAGTAATTGAAACCAGTGTTTGTTCGTCTGTGATTAAGTTCAAAACGTGTCTTGAAAAAACAACCCAAAATAGTTATTTCCGGCTAAACACAGTCTTAGCCCTTTCTAAATTAGAACCATATGACGGCTATTGCCTGAGGTTACGTCACTACTAGCCAAATACTTCATTTTCTGTGTCTGTATTTTAACCAAAAATGATTGTAAGTTTGCGTGATTCTTAGCTGTATGACCAGCAGTAAACTGTTGGTAAAATGATGCTGGAGCAACCAAATTTAGTCAAATTATGCCTTCTGAATTGGTCCACACAAAGATGAGCGTGCCATCATGTTTGAAGGCATTAGTTGTTGATACTCAAAGTATTAGTGTACGTGATTGATAGGGCAGTCAAAACGTGTGAGGCATGGGCAACGTCTTCTCTTTTCTCAAAGATGCTGGAATGCTGTTTTTCAACTACCTAATAAGTGAGTAGGAAAGTATGAACGTCTGGCACAGAAGCAGTAATTCATCGTCAGGCAGAGTTTGGTGCTGTGTGTTACATGTTAACAAATTGGGTGGTTTGTGATTATCAAAGTCATGTCTGGAGCTGCTTGAAATTCTTCGTGTGTTGATCTTAAACATTGATCTCCATTTGGTATGTTTGATTGTTACGTTAGTTGACACTTTTATCTCCACCTGAAGAATTGTTCAGAGGTTGATAGGACCATGTATTTACATGCCGAATTTGGTAATCACTGGTACTTTGAGAATGCAATGATATTAATTCATATTTCTGTAAACACAAGTTCCAATTGTGTTTGTACTGTACGGAGTTCATGATCAAATGTCAATGCAGTGTTAGACTGTACTGTACCACATTTCAACTTTATGAACACGGGCAACACTAAGCTATGCACAGTGTTAGTGACACATACATGCTTACCTGCTACACACCAATCTGAATCTAGATATAAAGAGCTGAAAGTTAAGGCAGAAATGAAGAGTTTATATCAAGTTTCTCAGAAGTGTTCCTGGTGATGTGTGCAGAGTCTATGTAAAATTGCATACACGTTTGACATAAGCAATTCTGTTTTTGGCAGGCGAGCCAGAAAATGAAACACAGAAAGTTGTGGTCTACAGTACAGTACCTATCTCTAGGTCATCATCAGTTTGTTGAAAACAGGTCAAATCTCTAACCTTTCATGATACTAATCATTTCAAATCCATATAAGGAGTCAGCTGCGTTTAGTTTTGTAGCAGTAGCAGTGTATGGTCTGCTAATTGCTAATTATAAGATGGAAAGTTTCAAACAAATACTTACCAAACACTAAGGAAATCTTCAGTACCTACATCAGAATAATACCACAGTTATAATTTTTACTAAACCGGAATTTCATAAAAAGAAATCTTTAATTAGTGTTCAGTATAGAATCTAGTTCAATCTTGCAGCATCTTGCCAGACGTTCTATAATCCCCTTGAAGCGTTCTTTGAAGAGAGCCGCCTGTGTTACAATACTCTTTACTGTAGACAGAAGTGTGTTGATTCTTTTCTTTCATTGTTCGTCCAAAGTGTCACTGAGGAATTTTCAAATCACAGGTACTACATAGTAACATGAACCTCTTCAATACAACAACTTATGATCACCTCAGGTCCTGCATTGTTGATCTGAGTAAAAAGGAGGGTTTGCCGAAATTTGCCAAACTCGTCTTGTTGAGATTCTGTGTTTGCACATTGGCATGGATAGGGAACAATTACTTTGTAAACAGACTTGTGTTCATGAGGGCATGATGACTTGTTTTCTACACTGCAAAAACATTTCGACAGACTACTGCAATTGTAGGTTGTCAGTATGTGTCAATCCAATTTGCATTCTCACCCTGTTGCACTAAACACCTCTATAGCCAGGCCCAGCTGATCTGGCCACTGCCTCAAATAGCGTCACTGCAGGCAGTCCCAATTGTAAAAAGAGAAAAAGCTGAAATGTAATAAATGTTGCTACATGTGTGTAGCCTCTGCTTTAGTCATTAAAAGCTAAAATGTAGTTGAAATGTATTAGATGTTGCTATTTGTTTGTTGTGTTTTGTGTTTGTGCCGTCGTTGCTACTAGATCATTTAGTAGTTAGTGATCTTGTAAGTATGGAAGAAGGTCGTACTATGAGGCAATGTTCAGAGAGATCTTGGATGCTTCTTTATGATATTCTACTGTACAAGGGATCTTGACAGCCGAAAACGTCTTTGGTGAGGTGAACGGAAGGGAAATACTGCTTTTGTCTTACAAACTTGAAGAATGGACGGGTGAAATGAGGAAATTTACTAACTGATTTTAGTATTAGTTTAATTAATTAACCTGTAGTTATTTTGCTAATATATATGTATTTATTCATTCCATTTTCTCGTCCTGTTTCTGTTGCCTTGTAAGCTTGTATAGAGACAAATGTCGGAAAACAAAGCCGTTACGACACTTCGTATGCGACATAGTCGTCTCTCAGAATAATTGGCAATTATCATTGGTTGTGTAGTCTCGCGTAGCCAGACCAACGTCACGCTATGTGGCAAACTTCCAGTGTTGTCGCTAAATATAGTCGGTTAAGTCACGTGAGTCACGTGCACAATCCAATCAATTTTTCTATAGATCAATATCTCAATGTGGCTATGTTTTTTGGTTACACGTTATCTTAGATATTGTGATCTTAACTTAATTACAGTACCCCAGCTGGTCAGTTGATGGTATAGTTTGACAACTTTTGTCCCACCATAAAACATTGCTGGAAAGGTAATTAATAGTGAGTAATCATGTATTCAAGTGATCAATTCCATGATGCTTTACTGTCTGCTGATGTATTGATATTGACTTTATGTATGTCAAAATTGTTTTTGTATATGCTATTTAGTTCATACCAGTCAAATGTCAAATGCATAATTATACATTAAATAGCATTAGACTTACCACATTTCAACTTCCAAACATCACCTATACATGCACAGCGTTCATGGCACATACGCAATACACACGTACAGTCCAAGCTGGAAGTCACCACAAAAATGATGCCTTCATACTGAGTTTCTCAGAAGATGTGCGTAGTGATGTGTGCAGACGTTATTATGTAGAAAAGAATGCACAGAACATTACTAGAAAGCAATTAATTAATACTTTTCTCAGTAGGCAATACCCAGAAAATGAAATGGGTTAACCCAAAGAACTTGCTACCACGATCTTGAGCACATTTCAATTCAGTAACATAACTAAGCATTCAGAATACCAATTATTATGTATTCACAATTATCTAACAGTTAATTCATGCAGACTTATGTGTGTGTACTAAAAGTTAGTCATTCTTAGTTGCAGTCTACATGTATATGCGAATTAGACAGTTGGTACGGTGAATATTTGCAAAACACTAAGACTGTGATTCCACTAGTTCAATTAACCACGCAGTTATATCTATTCTAAACCTAAACTGCATGAAATAGTATAGGTGTCGTCTTGAACACGACATCTAACAATGCCGTTTTAATGGTATCTACTATTTTTTGTTGTTATGGGATTGCCTCGAAAGATGGAAGCATCAGCAATCAGGAGAGAAATCAGCAGCTACTGTATGTACACCTAGATGCTGAATTTGGAGTCTCAGTGACAACTAACTGTTACTATGACTTGGCGACAGAGCAACCCAATATATCACATGGAATACCGCACCATTGCAAAATGCTGACTTGTCCGGATACCTCACACACCTTGTATGCACCAAGATGTGCATAAGTACACCTAGTGGAAACAATTGCCATTTTGAACTGGTTTAGTTTACGATCTGTTTGAGCTGAACTAGTTTACCGCATGTGGAGCTAGTAGACACACCAAGATTTGAGTACAAATATCAGGGTCAATGCAACAATACCATTTTCATAAAACCAAAATTTCCTTAGTAATTCTTGATAAACTACACAAATGATACTTAAATCTAGTTCAAACTTTCAGCATCTTGCCAGACGTTGTATAATCCCATTGAAGTGTTCTTTGAAGAAAGCCATTTGCGTTACACCGGATGCAATACTATTTACTTGTGACACAAGTCTGTTGATTTCTTTCTTTCGTTCTTCATCCAAAGTGTCTCTGTCATGAATCTGCCAATCACAACTACCAGTAACATAAACTTCTTCAATACAACAATCTTTCTTCACCTCCTTTGTGGGGTCTGAGTTGAAAAGGAGAGTCCGTTGAACTATGCCAAACTCGGACTGCCTGAGACTCAGTGCTTGCACAAAGTCACGGATAGTGGCAATTGCTGTGTAAACTGCCTTGTGTTCATGAGGGCATGTGGACTCATCAATTTCCAGACTGCAAACCATTTCAACAGAACGCTAGTGAATGTATCAGTGTTCTAACTAGAGCTGTTTCTGCTAGCAAAATGCTGGATAATATTTAACTATCACTGCTGGAAATGACTGACTGTACATTTGAATGTGGAGCTAGGATCAATGCACTACTTCAGTAGTGTGTCCATTTCCCTAACTCCTACAAAGGCAGGGCCAGGTGTGGGAGCTAAAGTATAAAAGCCTTTGCAACATCACACCATTTCACACATATAAATGCTTGTACTTTGCTAGTTGTCTTACAGTATTATCTACTACTCTATACTCAAAGCACATGATTACACTGAAATAGCTAGGACCATCAAATCACCCATTCCAAACTCAAATGCGTTGATACACAATTGTTCCTTGGTTTTCTTTGTAGATGGTTTAGAAAACAGAGTTTAGAAAAAGGTACGTATATAGATAATAAAACCTCAAAGCCACGTGGTTGCGGTCTCTATATAACCATACCAAGATCATTCCAAAGGCCCAAAAGACAGCATAAATATACATCACCGTATGTGGAAAAAGCATATATTATAAACCTAAGTATGTAGTAACAACAAGTGACAGATTTGACTAGCAGGTACATATGTTGCACTAACTAACACAATGAAAAATTCTGTACACAAAGGAAGCACTGCTGTCCCACCAGTTGTAGGTCACCTGCCGGGCCATAAAACCCATTTCAGTAGTGGTAAAATAACCATGCCTGAATCAATAGTTGTAAATCTAATCTTGATTGATCACAACTACTACAACTAGATTACCCTATTGACTGACTAAATTTTTTGACATCAAAAGTTATGATGTTATCAAAACATGACATCATCATATACGTATCATCAACAAATGTGACATCCTTATTGCTGGCTGGTAAATTTTCTAGTTAGAACACTGTGTATGCAGTCTGCGTAGGTTGTGTCAATTTCATTCTCACCCAGTTGCTATTACAATACCTCTGTAGCCAACTGATCTGGCAGCTGCCTCAAAAAGTGTCACTGCAGGCAGGCCCAAATACAAAAAAGGCTGAAATGCAGTAGAAATGTATTAGAAAGTTGCTATTCATGCGAAGTGTTTTGTAAGTCTGATTTACTTCACAGCTGAGAAAGTCGTCTTTGGTAAGGTGACCAGAAGAGAGATACTGCTTTCCAATGAAAAAAGCCCGATTGAGAAGGGAGTCCCAAATCTGAAAAAACGCGTGAATAAACGAGAAAATTTACTCACTCGTTTGATATTGCTAGTATATCTTTAGTTACTTCGCTAAGACCACAAGAATAAAATTACTTGTTTGACAGTTGTTTTCTCCAAAATCTGTGCTCGCCCATTTTGTTTCTGTTATAATATTATTATCACCCTCTATCAATACATGTACATGAAACACATGACACACGGCCCCAGAACTGTTCCATAGTTAATATGTCTCAACCTTGCATTCAATTGTCTTTCATTTGCCAGTAATCTAGAGATGTGTTTCTTGTATTCTTCATACTCAATTCTCACCCTTTCTTCCTCGTCCTCCAACTTTGTCATCCTTTCTGTAAACTGTCTAAAGATTGCATTTTCCAAAATTTTTCTAACTCAAGTTGCTCCATTTTTAAGTTCAGCGACTTTCTGCTTGTACGCTTCAATTTCCATTGTTAAGCCAGTTATCTGATCTTCTTGTCTTCTGATTATGGTATCTTTTGTTTTCAGTCTTTTGTTTCCAGTTTCTCTTAATATTGTTTACTTGTTTCATCATCTAGTTTAGTTTTATCTTCCAAAGACTTGTTTGTTTCTGACAATGCCAGTTTCAAATCTTTGACTGTCTCCAATTGCTGTATTCTTGCCGCTCTTCGATAATTTTTGTCTTGTTTCTCTTCCAATAAATGTCATCTTTTGTCTCTTCATTCAATTGACTTTCCAACTCCCTGATTTGACTGTTCTTTTCCTAAACAAGTTTATCGAGTAGTGACTCTTGTTCTACCTTTACTTGTTCGACTTCTTTATTCAGAAAAGCAACCTCGCTTGTAAGCTTCTCCTGGTTGGCAGACAACTGCATGTGGCTGTTGGATAATATAGTGAATCGTTCCTCGACCCCGACTAAATTTTGCTCTTGTATCTCTTTCGTACATTTCAACATTGTCTAGATCGAACGCTGGTAGAAACTATTGTTTAGTGGCGAGCTGCAGACGTTGTGAAGAAAACAGAGTATAAATCTTGTTATGATTTGACGTTATTTTGAAGCATTAATTTATTACTCAATCATTGATGTAATGTAAGATCCACAATCCCTTGCTATGCAGTCAACAAGCCAAACTCAAGTTGTCTCTAAGGTATCTGCAATCAAATCTATCCAGTAAAAGTCAAGAATGACTCAAGCCAGGGGCATAGTGTGACCTCTAGAGATGGGGAAGCTAGACTTCACAACGCTATGCATGCCCACTTCTTATTGGCTACAATTTAGCGAGGTTTCACTACAAGTTGGTGAATACCATAGGTCGTCAAGTCGTCATTCGACGAGTTAAATTTTACAACTGATGACTAGCATTGCAGTCTAGGTCGTCAATGACAGACCAAGGCTAATTTGTAATGGCTTTCTCGGTATGCATGCGGATAGCTGTACTGTACTGAAACATGTGCCACTTTGACGCTCGCATTGGGACATTTGTCATACAATGACAATGTACGCCTGGTAAAAATTATACACCAGCAACGTATGTTGACAAAACCGATCATATCCTGGATAATGAAATGGAAGTGCGAGAGCCATTTCAGAATTCCATCAGAGTAAAGGCATAAAGTCTGTGACCAGAGAGCACGTAAGAAAGTGGAGACAATGGTAGATCCTGTAGATCAAAATAGGTAGATATGATTTTAGTAGCAAGATACAGACAACTTCTGCAATGTGATATGTGGAAGTCTGGTTGAAACCTCGTCTTGTTTTGATAAAGAGAGGTGGTATATGGTACTGTCTGCGTTTAATCATTAATTCAAATAGCTATCACTATTGTCTTCCCTGCCTCCGCGAAGATGTCTTACTTAGTAGCTCTTGTCATATCTACTGGCTCAGTGGTAATGCGTTCGATACTTTTGGTTGCATGCCATTGTGAAGTACAGAATATTGCGCTGCATGCTTGCATACACTGAATTTTAGAAGGCTGTACAAAACGACAGTATACCACTAAACACCATGATTGATATGAACATGATGTCCTAGACTAAGACTTTTGACCAAAAATTCTTGGAAACTCGTCAAATGATGACAACTAGTTGGACCAATTTTTCGAGCCCTATACACTACAACATAGTATCATGGTATATTGTACTCACAAGGAACGCAAAAAACATACAAATAATTATGTCCAGTATGTTCAAGAAAGACATTCTGAGAGGCTGTTTAACAACCAGATCCAAAGTTGCATCATAATCAACGCCAGCTAATTTTTTTCTATAGTTGAAGTGCACGTAGTGCAAGTCCATTGAGTCTTTCCTGGCCCATTGTAAACTTTAGGTAAGTTTAAAGACGTTAAGATTTTAGGCCAAATGATACTGGGCTAGCGGGCCTATAGAAGCAACTGGTTACAAACAATTCTTACTTAATAGTGTAAGAATGTCAGGAAATAATTTTTGTTACATGGTTTGCTAGGTTCCACAGTAATGATAGCCTCGGTATTCCAGACTGCTTTCTGCACGTGATGGGAGGGGAGAGTGGGAGGAGAGAAGAAAGCAGTCTGGGGACAGCTCTATTGTAATTGCCTTCGGAAATAGGCGGTGTTCATCTTAATCGATAATTACCTGCATTCATTAGGAACAGTAACAAGCAGCACATGGCTAGTGGGATATTGCTAGAAGCTGCTCGCTACCAGCTGACTACAGACGAACGGGAGAACGTAGAAATGAGTGACTTTACTGAATCTGGTAGAGAGAAGGCAAAGACGTCGCGACCTTGTACTAAAATCGCTTAGCAAGCAGTTCAAGGGTCTTCAAGGCTTCAAGTTGGAACAGCCGCTGCAATGGCTTTAGCGTCCGGTAATGTCTGACAAGCATTCACTGAGTTATCATGTCATCAGGAGCGAAACACGTAGGGCATCGCATTTGTGTTAGCTGCACCCCACTGTGCTATTACAGTCGTCTGAGAATCGCTATAGGTAATTACAAAGTACTCATTGACGTCAGCAGTTGTCTGCAGCACTGATTGGCTGTTTTTGAGCAGTGGTTTTGATTGGAGCGAATGTTTCTAAACTTGAGCAGTTGCGCCTCTTCCGAAGTCACTTACAACAGAGCTGTCCCCAGACTGCTTTCTCCTTTCCTCCCACTCTCCCCTCCTATCACGTGCAGAAAGCAGTCTGGAATACCGAGGCTACAGTAATGATGGTTGTTTCAGTTGTAGATGTAAAATTCATCTTGTAATAAAACATTGACATATACTACCGTACGGTATTCACCAACTTTCTTATAATTGCATGTCCAGCATTTTAATTTGCACCACAATTTTTCCAGTCTGGATCCGCCACTGCCACATGCACACACCACTGGCGAGCTTGCATCACTTGCTATAAATATCAGTGTTGGCATCCTATTTATGGCTAGTGTCAAATTGTGGCCCCAAAGCCATCTCTCATGCCAATCAATTAATATTAATAGTGATGTCAGCAAATTGACCCAATCCAAAACTCAAAAAATTTGCTAAGTGAAGCAAACTGCTATATACGGTGCCCTTAATTAAATCAATGATTGCAAGATTCGCTAAAACTGGCAACCACAGAAATGTGCCCATATATATGTACCTAGACAAACCAGGTAAAATTAAAGTTACAATACGTAACAAGAAGTATTACAACAAAGTTCATATGCATAGTTTTAAAATATAATTTTTGATTTAATTAATAAAAACACGCCCACCGGCCAAAATAGGTGCGCGTTCCTGTCAAACAACCAATTTTATATTCTTGTGGCCTACCTAGTAATTATATGTATGTGTATTTCATACCAGTTCCACATCCACTGCTCCTGTTGCCTTGTGAACATGTCTAGAGACGAAATCGTCGGGTTGCGTACAACTCATCGCAGCGGGAGGAAACGACACATCAGCTAGAGTAGGAGCTGATGCGAACGCTTCGACGTCATCTTGTACCGGAGCGGACGGCTCAACGTTCGGCACGGTCGAACCTGAACGTAGATGTTCATCTATTAGCCTGCGCTTACGGCAATATTGCGGTCCCGTATCAGAGTCTCTACTTGTTTCGCAATTGGGTCTCCTCGCTTCGCTCGCGTTCACAGACGCCAGAGACGAAGGCGTTGTAACACTGTTTTCGTTTGAACATGCTGCTTTCTCCGCTTTCTCTACTAACCACCCTATCGCACCACCTACGCGACGTAGAGTCTCTGTAGTGATGTCTCCGAATTCGTAATCTTCCTTGCCGGTGTAACGACGCACTGATGAAACAAAAAGTGACGTCAACATCACTGTTCCCACTGTTGCACTGCAGCAGCATCTTACCAAGCTTCTTGGCCCACATGTTAGAAAACCGTCCAGTCAGACAATTTTTCACGTCCACACGCGTACTGTACGCATGCCTATAAGGCATAGGAACGACTCGTCACGTGACGCTCAAACCGCGCGAAATGAGTTTGTGTAGTCTCTGTTTTGCTGATTACGAAGCATGAAATCGATAGGATAGGTGAATTACGTTGCGATGAGCACTACTAGCAGTTATCTGGAAAGCGGGGCGCTTGAAAGGTGTTGGAGCAATTTTCATTTTTCGTAGATTTCTACTTTCACCTGGCAATGCTATTGTCTAGAATGCTTTTGATTTTATTATAATAATTGTGAATTAATGTGTTTGATGTGGCAGGCTCGTGAACGGTGAGTCACCAGTGAATGTTGCTCGACGTGAGCCTGCAGATGATCTGTTTGGATCTCGTTTCGAACCTAACGCATTGGGCACATCGACGAGACAGATGTTTGTATTACTGAGACAGAAAATAAACGATCTAACAGCTCTCTCATTGCCAACAACTTCTAATAAATCAAACGGTAAGGGTCACGTGATGAACCAATCAATAAATTTACAGTAGAAGGCAAGACTGCATTTTGTATTTTTCTGATTTATTTCCATTTGGTATCTTTATTTATTATTAATTAATTAATAGCATTTACTATTTAGGTATTTATTTACGCTTATTTATTGTTTATTTAGTATTCATCTTTTTATTTATATGAAATTAAGTGCTACAATACATTGAGTTTATAATGTGTTTATGGAGTTACTGCTTGCATTTTTGTATGTGAATGTTTGCGCATTTGAGGGATATGTTTAGTTAACATCAGTTGCTTTTATTGTGCCTGTCATAAGAAGGATCAAGAACCATTGTCAAATTTGTTATTTTTAGTATCATTGGAATCTGCTGTGAGGGATGGATATAGACAGTGTGTTGTGTTTATGTGCTATCTTCAAGACTATGTTTTCAGGTAATGCACTTGTTTCTTTTTGTGCATGCAATTGGGTGGGTATTGTTTGTTGTCTTGTATGTTTCGTTAGGTTGTTTGTAGTATTTGACTGCTAATTAATCTAATTGTCTGTCTACCTGTCTGTCTTGTGTCTGTATGTCTCTCTGCCTGTTTGTCTCTCTGTTTGTCTCTCTGTCTGTTTGCACGTGTGTGTGTGTGTGTGTGTGTGTGTGTGTGTGTGTGTGTGTGTGTGTGTTTGTGTGTGTGTGTGTGTGTGTGTGTGGTGTCTGTAGCTCAATTGGTTAGAGAGAGCATTTGAAGAATGGAAACATCCGGGACCTTTGCAGCATGAGTTAAAGTATGGAATGGGCACAGGCGTAATTCCCTGAGGCAAGAAACTCACACGCCATTGACTCTCAACTGAAGAGTATAAATGGAGTACCTGGTCATTGACTGGGGGGGGGGGGTGGACAAGACCACAGGCTTGGCAGAACATCTTGCATTGATAGGGTTCGTGTGGGCTTGAGGTCGAGTTTTGAGAATGCGCTTAAGTCAGTGCCCTTGGATGTTCTGGCCAAGCACCAAGGGGTTTGTCAATGTGGCCTGAAACTCTGACCAAGTAGTGCTGAACGCCCCACCTAGAAATAGGTGGGGTGCTATATCAATACCTTCACGTCTATTTGTCTATTTGTGTGTGATGCAAAATGTTGCTCATGACCACTGGCTGCGAGTAAAATCAGTAGCACGCAAAAATCTTTTGGCAAAACAACGGGAAGTCAAACATGCCATCAATGTGGCCTGGATTCAGAAAATAGCGAGTGTGGCTAAGTTTAAAGAGAATGATCGAACACAATAGGATTGTATACGAAAATTACACCTAACCAGTATTGGATGAAGGCCAGCGTGTGTTAATACAGTGCTCAATGAAAAAAATGGAGAACTGACAAAGGATCTGAAAGATACTCAAGAATGTTGGTACAGATATTCAGTCAGTTCTAAATGTACTAAATTTCTTAAACAGGATGTTGTACCTCTAGACCTTCGAGGAGAAATCCTGGAGATCCTCCAACATTTAAACATTTTGAAGCTGGGCAAAGTTGGGAGTTAAACCGGAATTCTTCCAGAATTGATTGCATTTGGAGGTCCAGACCTGCAGGGATATTAGACATTGGAAAAACACAGGATAGTACCAATTTTGAAATAAGGTGATTTACATCAGTGTGACAATTGGAGAGGCATAAGCCTTCTAGATGTTGTTGGCAAGGTGTTTACAAGAGTCCTTCAGGAGAGACTACAGTATGCGTAGAAGAAATGGTGTTAGATACACAAAGTGGTTTTTGAAAAGGAAGGGGTGTGTTGATATGTCTGTATTGCAAGGCAACTTATTGAAAAATCAAGAGAATTTAATTCCTCCTTATATGTAAGAGAATTTAATTCCTCCTTATAGGTTCTTCTTGTAGATTTGAAGAACCTACGATTCAGAATCTCATATTGCTCTTTGGCAAGTTCTGGAAGAATGTGGCATACCACCGACCCTTGTAGCCATCATCAAATCTCTACATGAAGGAATGCAAGCTGAAGTAAGGGTTGGAGTCATGATCACTGACATAATATATGTTTGTAATGGTCTTCGTCAAGAATGTGTTTATTTCCCCACTCTTCAATGTATATTTCAATTCAGTTGTTCAAGATTGGAGGAATCTTTGTCATTCAGAAGGAGTGTGTGTTAAGTATAAGATTGGTAGGTGGTTAGTGGGGAACAGAACCTCAAAGTCTTGTCTGTCTACTTTGTAAGTTAGAGTCTCAATTTGCACATGATGCAGCCTTATACTCTACATCACGTGAAGAGATTTTGAACACATTTCCAAGACTTTTGTCCAAACTGCAAAGGATTGGGGATTGACCGTATATAAGTACCAGCAAGTCAAAGGATATGGTATTTGAAATCACCGTTTGTGAAATACAAAATTCTTTAGATCCAGTGATTGTAGAGGGTGGCTCTATTGAAATAGCTGATAACTTTGTCTACCGAGGCAGCTGCATTGCAGCAAACAGTGAATTACACGAGGAAGTGTCACACTTCATTAGGATGTTCTCTAAAAGCCTTTGGATGCTTAGGTCAGTCAATTCTCAAGAACAAGCTTTTGTCAATAACAACAAAAAGAACTGTTTATAAAGCTGTCATTTTACCCACTCTTGTATTATATGGTGCAGAGACTTGGACAGCCAAGTCTAATAATATCAGATGTCTAGACTCATTTTACAATCAATGTATACAGTACATTTTTGGTGTCACCAGATATCACCAGATATCAACAGTGGCATGACATCGAGACAAATGACATCAAAAGTTGGCATGAATGAACAGATATCTGATTTTTTAATGTTCCATTGATTACGTTGGCTAGGGCATGTTGTTGGTATGGACTCTCCTCGTACTCCAAAAGTTCTTTTTGGAGAGCTACTTTCTAAAAGGCCGTGTTATGGCATTAAAAAGAGATTGAGAGATGTACTATCCCATGATCTAAAAGCTATGAATGTGTTTGAGGACTACGTGGAAGGCTAGGGTCAATGATTGTCTGACAACTATGGCCAGAGAAAGTCTGCAAACTCAACACTGCTAACCAACAAGATCAATCAATTTTTGTATGCCTGTGTGAAAGATTTCTTGCAGACAGAGAATAGCACACGACGTTCATGTTTTTGTTCAGTGACAACACAGTAACAGTCGCTTATTGCCATTTCTTTGGTGTTTCATCTCTTTGGAGACACTGTTATCATTGCTGCATGCAATGGACAGCTGCCAAGGTGTGTGTGTGTGTGTGTGTGTGTGTGTGTGTGTGTGTGTGTGTGTGTGTGTGTGTGTGTGTGTGTGTGTGTGTGTGTGTGTGTGTGTGTAGTTAAATCTGTTTTATTACCTTTACCAGGAGGTTCTGTTTATCAGCATTGGTTTGTTTGTTTGTTTGTTTGTACAGGATTACTAAAAAATGTGTGCATGGATTGATTTTAATAAAATTTGATTAGATGATAGAACTTTGATAGATGAACAATTGATTAGTTTTTGGATGAATCCGAATCAGGGTTTCCTTTCAAAGGAATCAGTGTTCCCTTTCAAAGGATTGGCTTTGTTGACAACTGGCGGACGAGAAAAGCTAGATGATATTTGAATTCGCTTTTGCAGACCCATACCATGTTTATGAAGAGTGAATGTCGTCGTCTTATGTCGCAGAGCTTTTCTTGAATACAATCATGCAATGTACGTACTGAGAATGATAGCCACTAGCATGTTGTTGAGGTGAGTCACCTTGCCTCATGTGTAGTTGGATTTTGATGAAATTTGGCAGGATGATAGAATATTGATGGAGGAACAATTTATTAGTTTGGTATGTGTACATGCTAAGGTGAACACAGAATCCTTTTGAATAGTTGCCATTATTAATGCCATTATAAGGTAACTGAGCTTCCTTGGTGGAGGTTTGCGCTCTCAGAGTGCTGTCTTGATTTTTAGTTGGTTAGATTTATTTGTGTATTTATACATGCTGCAGTCGAAGTCTAATACTGTTTTGTGCATATACTGATTATTCCTCTTTTGTTGTAGAAAATTTCAAACTCCACATTGTTGTTCATGTTCACTTATGTCACACACAGATGAGGCTGGCATTTTGCTTCAGCAGCTCAGGGTTTTAATCAAGCACGTTGGGTGCCTATCACTCACTCCTTTGTCGGCCGTGGAAGCTGCAGGGTCAGTCAGCTTTATGGAAGGCTATAGCGCAGGAACAAAGTCTTGGGTGTCTCGTGTCTTGTTTCAACTTAAGCTGGACATTCATTGGGGAGTCATTGAAGCTCTCTTCAGGTTACAGTTGGGAAGAGTAGGAAGACAACTGATGGAAGTTTCTAATGAGTTTAACGTGACAGTGACTGGTCAGATGTCAGAGCTGGTGAAAGAGCTAATTTTAATTGCAGCAAAGTGGAAGGTTCGTATGCACAAATGTGCAACCGTGTACTAATGTAATTTAATGGAGACCCAATATATGCTTGTGAAGTGCTGCTTTATGTACCTTTTTACTTGTATTTGATCATCTGGAATATGTCTTGTCATGCATATGATGTTGCAATCTTTCATGTTTTGTTTGTACCTTTTTATTATGTTTTTCTAATTTTTCTGTTTATGCATTTTTCTTATCATATAATACATTCTGTGCTCTCAACAGTTACCGCATTACACATGTGACATTGTCACCATGCTGTCATTAATATTATTTTCATTACATCACGTATTTGTAATTTTTGTGTATATTGTTTTTACATTTAATTTAGCA
>NC_085095.1:5010326-5040326 GCF_963422355.1 Corticium candelabrum
GAGATGGAGGATCTTACTGAGGTGATCATGCAACTACCAGAGATGAAAGAAATCTTTGGACAACTCGTATGCTCAGATTCACAATCGGTTATTCTGGTTCTTAAGTTTTTGCTGTTGCTAATTCTAGCGTATTGATCACTCAACTGAGGTTGCAACATTGAACAATGTTGAGCAGAGTTTACACTGTTTTGTAATCTCTGTTGGAAAGTTGCATTGCCAGCTGGTTAGTTCAGTTGCTGTGTGACACTTGAGTCTCTTCACCTTATTTGTCTATGTACATTTTGTCAGTTATGTTCCTGTCATTGTACCAATCTTTGTATGTATTTATAACTGCTTCCCGTGTCTTTTGCTTATATGTTTGTTTATTTGTTTGTTTGCTTGTTTCTCTTTGTTTACATGTTGTCTGTCGTCTCACCTGCTTGTTAGTATTTCTGTATCTATTTTGCTTTCCTAACATTGCTTGTCAGAACTTTCCTGTTGGTAGGTTGAAAGTCCTGCTGCAAAGAAGCTGGGTCTTCAAATGCTTTCTTACTTAGGAGACCTGCCAAAGTATTTGGATCCCGTCCTTGCTAACCCAACCTCACCCACCAACTCTGTGAAGTAAAACTAATTTCTTGACATTGTTGTCTTAAACAGTGTTTTGATTGTTGTTGGCTAGACTTGTGTATGATTTTTGCGGCCTTCTCGTCAAGTACTGTCATCAGATTATATACAAAGCTGTGAGCTGTTTCCTTTTCACTGCTTATCAGTTGAAATCATCGTGTGATGTAGGGTCAGACTGGATGCTTGTTACCACGACTTCTCAATAGGTTGTTGCCATGTGTGGGCAAAAAGGCTATTCCCCCCGCTGTAGAAAGTTGTAGACGCCGAAGTGTGTGCATGGTTGGAGAGCAGTATCATTTGTTTACAGATACTTGGTGTAAATTGGATTTACAGTTTCTTGAAGGGTTGGCTTGCCTCTTCCCAGATGGATTTGCCAAGAGAAAGTTTAGAGAAATATTTTCGCAGTACTTTGCTGAATATCTCAAAGTAAGCCAGTGAATTGAAAACTAATAGTGTTGCAACAAATTTATGTGTTTTTAACAGAAATCAGTAGATGGAGGCTCTTTAGCTGTTTTTGAGCCATTTAAGGTAGGTAGTCAGTATGTCTTTGCTTGCTACCCGTATGTCCAGATAAAAGTTTCTGTTCTGCTCTACACATCTATTTGTGTGTCGGACTGTCCATCCATGCATCAGCTAGTTCAAGCATCACAATCTATTTCCAGCTTTGTATGTCTGTCATGTTGTCTGTCTGTTGTTGCCTGAGGTCTTCTTTGCAGTGTGCTCCAAACACGGACAGAGTGTTTGTTGTTACAAACGATTTGTACGTAGGAACTCTTGACTATGCCATCGTTAGTGCTGGAATCAGGATCATTTGTGAAGTTGGACTTTGATATCAATTATTGTGATCATACTGGTAAACCGTATTGTGTCTTAAACTTACAGTGAAGTGCGACAGGTAGCGATTGAAATAATCAGGGATCATTTTCTGTCATTGCCGAGGCCTCCGAAAGAACTTAGACCTGTGAGACTAAACTAGCACGACCTCTATGGTTGTGCAGAGTATCTCTGTTAGCGCTGCTGTTGCTCAGGTGTTGCAGTTTGTTCAGCAGTTGTTCAAGACAAGCGGAGTTGATCAAATAGCAAGGTAATTAGAATTTCTACTTGTGCACGTAGTTGTTATGATTGTTTGTGTGCCACATGATCTGGCATGCTATTTTGTGTGTCTCACATCTGTTTTATTTAAGTTTATATTTATATATTTATATATCTGGCAAATGGTGACAGAGGTACACCTTTTTTGTCTGTGGCCACTTGTAATCCCATGCATTATGTTGTGCATAGGGATACAAAATGTTTGCTACCATCCGTCCTGGGTTGCCTCCTGGCATGTGAGCAACGTTCACAAGACAATATGCTAGAAGGAATGAAATCTCTTTGTACGGACTTTCGAACTTAGTCTCTTTCCACGATTGCATGCTGTTTGTTGTCAATAGTGACAGACTTGTTGGAAATGATGTTGCGAGCAGCTCGTAGACACAGAGAAATTTTATCAAAGTAAGTGGCATATCACTGTAGTTTGTCATTTAAATCCTGTGTTTTAGACAGATGTTGTTGACTATACTGACTGCTTTCTTGTTGTCCAACACAAAGCTGTCTGGGGTCAGAACTACCTGTTGTTACATACGTTCTATATCTACTAACTAACAGTGCCATGCATCGTGGTTTACAGGCTCTTGTCTTTCGACCGCTTTGCTTAATTGCTCACCTTGACCAAGAATTGGCTTTGGAATTACTTGGCAAAACTCGTCAAGCTGTCAATGAAATTGAATTGTCAAGAGGCACGGGCACAGACATCAGTCTGAGGTGTGACTCGTGTTGCCTTACGTCACAAGATGAAACCAATTATTTTGTGTTTGGCATTGTGTAGGACTGCATTGGAAGAATTTTCAAAGATTGTACAAAATACTTGAGGTATGCAGACACTATAGTGTTTGTAATAGAACAATACTAGTGTGTACTGGGTGAGGGACAGTCTATTAATTAGTCATGACTTGATCTCCAACAGGGCACATTTTGTGCAAACGAATTTGCTGTTCACAGTGCAGTCTCCTAGAACTGTGGTGTGGATAACTGTCTGTCCTTCATGATCAAGTAGTGCAAACTGACTGACTGGTGCTTGACATTTTACATCCATCCGAAGGTTATCGGACACTAGGTTGGCTCCAAAGTGACGGTCGTTTCCTTGGATGTCTCCAGTTGCGGTCATTTGAGTTTGTGAGAAGAGGGGGTCGTTGAGATGATATTCTTTGCCTTCGTAGAAGACGTACGATGTTGCTAGAGAAAAGTCTTTGCCAATGAGTACTGAAACAATCTCAATCTTCAATGCAATTGAATGATTTGTTCCCTTGTCTGTAAAGTTCATGGCTGAGATCATTGCCCATCGTCCTTCTTTAAGACCAACCTGATAAAATAGTAGCAATCAGTTGTATTAGATTGTGTATGGATTGTGTATGCATATTTAAATTGGTCATAACACTATCCAAATTTTATGTTTGCAAGAATGAAAGTACTTATCATTGTTCAGCAAATGAAACTTCCTTACATTTTCTCAGTCTCGGATATGCACTGTATACGTAGCTTCAAACTGCAAGTTGGGTGCGTACTGTATGTGATACTACTGTACATGAGAATTGGTAGGTTTAATGGAAGTTCAAGGTTATATATTTGTATTCATTGATGATCATTAGAAATTCAGGATTTCATACATTTAGATAATATTTTTTTAGTTGAAATTGATTTTGATTTTACTAATTGTTCCAATAAGTGGAAGGCACCAG
Source organism: Corticium candelabrum (assembly GCF_963422355.1). NCBI lineage: Eukaryota > Metazoa > Porifera > Homoscleromorpha > Homosclerophorida > Plakinidae > Corticium > Corticium candelabrum. Next base: position 5,013,707 of record NC_085095.1, read on the forward strand.
CTCTTCATTAAATTAATTAACCAGACCATTTACTAGTTACTATTACGTTTACACCAAGGTTATAACATTGTTGACAGGGAACCATGTTGTAATTGCTAAGAGTATACAACATTTATTAAATACTTGAAGTGTTTCTATTTCTCTTAGGTTGTTTGTTATATCTGGGAAGTCAACATTTATGAGTCAGTGGACTTTATCTTGACAGACGAGGTCTGTGAACAGGCATTAGAACACTAAAACTGTCATATGTCACGTTGGAACAGGCAGGATAACAGTCACAGACATGGAAATACTGCAAACCTTCATCCTGAAGTAATCTAGCATACAGTAACCTGTTTCTAGTGCAGGTTAGTACAACTAAAAACACAAAGATTGTATATATATATAAATGTTTAAACATTCTATGGTACATGTGTAAACATGCAAAGCAATGGTTGTAAATCTGTTCAATTAAGTTATCATGTATGTACCTTGAATGTGTATGTGGTAAACGTAAGAGCAGTCGTGTTCGTGTAACTGTGATGGTTGATTTGGCCTCCTGTAACGTAACCATATCTTGAGTAAATATCTGGAATGAGGCCTTTGCTGGCCTCAACCAGAAGTAACTAGAAGCAAAAACAAACACAACATAATTTCGACTATCAGGGTATAGTAGTCTTATACGTATTGTATATAGTAAATCTATTCATTTGTACCGGAACAAAATGATTTGCTCCACTGGTAACATTATAGCCAAGAGCCAGGGACACATTGTTGACAGATCCATATACGTTGGTTTTCGACATAGTGACATCTCCCATATGGACATCAGTTGGGGTGATGTGAAGGTCATCAAGGTTGACCCATTCCTTTTGTACCTGAAAGGAAACGTTTAGTAGAGACTCCCCGAGAATTTCCTAAGTACCTGTGGTGTTGCATTGTAATGGTATGTTTCCAGACGGATTTCACATCTATGAAGAGAAGAACAATGGTGCAGGTTATGCTTGACTTCAATTGTTATTTCCTTACTTATCTGGTCGCTCGATCAAATCCAATAAAAATCCCTGCAAATGATAATACACAGTCTTAGTCAACCATATGTGGTGATAGTTGTGGCTTGTATAAGAACTAAGCTGTTGAATACAATTTTGCTACTTTGTGATACATTGATATACCTGCTCTCCATCTGATGCCCAGATGTACCAAAACCTAGTCTCGTAGTTTGTCAGATTCAGACAGTCTTCCTCAACAGACGAGAGCAAGAACTTGCCAAACTCATACAAAACTTCTAGTTTGTCAGCATCTGTACCCTAAACACTAGTTGCAGTATAAGCAATCCACTAGTCTTTATATCAATTTAACATTACGTTTCCAACAAATTGAATGGACTCGAGAAGGTTGATGGTCCCAATCATGTTAATGGTCAATATTCCTGATGCTACAATGCTACTTGATTCTAACTGGTCTTTCGTGTATTGCACTATGTGTGTGTACAAAGTAGTACTCATCTGTAACCAGAGACACACAGATTTTGATGTGTAAAGACAGTTATGCTTACAGACAAGATATCCGTTATGCATATAAAGTTTTGATTATAAAGTTAACAGACACCGACTGCAGAAAAAGAATGAAGGGAGATGCGAAGATTGAGATGGACACACAGCAACGAGGTAATTAAAGCAGACAGCTCTATAGGCTGATGGTCAAGTACCTCGATCATAATATCAAATCAATTATTAGTCAAAACAGTGGTAAACCAACTCTAACCTCAAAGAGGTGACTGCAGTCACTGCCATATATGTACTTCACTCCCTCTAGTCTGTACTGGGTACCATCAGCATCGAACGAGAGGTTGTATTGCATTTGAAGCTCGTGGTTGACAACATTGTTGTCAAAAACATCCACTCTACCGTCTACAATCTAGACTTGTACAGACATAGTGTATATGTCGCGAGATTATGTTCAAATTACTGTTACACGGTATGTAACGAGTCACCTCTGCACCATTGGATCCCGTGAGACCGTGGACGAACACGTGACCAGTACATTGTGCCACTGTGGACACACTATTGTCAATGTCTTTCAATTGGAGTCCAAGCAGTGTACTTTACCATGATGATGGGATGAGTTGCCAACAAACGAAGCCATGTGTATTATTCTAAAATTGCAAAGGAACCATGTTGTTCTATTTGCCGCCTTTCCTTCATCGTAACCTTGTTGATAGGGCACGTCTCCTGCCGCAAAAGACAAAAAAAGTATGCAAAGTGTGATACGGTCGGATGAATCAGCGTGGAACATGGAATTGCCGGACTATTGTATATATGGGTACCGTACCAGGTGAAATATAGCCAGTAAGAGTCTCGTTAAACTGAATGCCCATGTCTTCGGCGAATACGCACAGCGAACTTGTCAGAAGCGTGAAAACCCAGCAGGCATTCATTGTCTTGCCTAGTCTTCACTGTTCCTCGAGTTGTCAAGTCGCGTGCCGGCGTATCACGTGATCGCGCTCTGGTACATGCATAGCGGTACCGGACCGCTAAGCTCGAGTGTCCAGCTTAGGGTACCGCTTGTCGGAAGCAAGTCAGAGAGCCAGTTACTTGTATACGCGTGTCTAAACAAAAAACGACAAAGACGGGTAAGTACCAAGCGCAATGCTCATGTCCTAGGGTTAGCAAATGCAATATTGACAGCTTTGACGCGCTTGATTTCTGGTGACCAGGCTACGTTTCTGTCGGGTTTATTGCAAAACGAACAATGAGGGTCTTGGTGGTAGTTCAGTACGCTGTACGTTTATCTTTTTCAGTCCTCTACCATTCTGTGAGAGAGCCATCGGGAAGGTGAAACAGAGGTGTCTCCCAGTCACCCTGCAGAGTATTATACAAAGCCTAAGCATGTTGGTCAGAAGGAAGATTGATTTAATATTAGACTTACTGCAAAGCACTTGGTGTCTATGTACTGTTCGTTTAGCTCTATACCAAGTCCTGGACCGTCTGGTACCTAACGCAAATTCATATGTTTGCACCATACAAGCAGTAAACGTTGTTTGTATTACCTGTACGTACCCGTCTTGGACCACAAATGGTTTCTTCAAATAACCTTCACCTAACGTCAGCTGTTCTTGACAAAGAAAATTGGGCGTGCACGCATCTACCTACAAATAACTTCATTAATACTATAGCTGGTAGAAAACTGTTCACATCAGTCTGACTTGAATTGCAGATGCCAACGCAATGGGACCAAGTGGACAGTGAGGAGCCAAAGCAATGTTTCTGGCTTCTGCCATGGCAGCAATCTTTCGACACTTAGTACAAAGGAAAAATGAGTTGTCAAAGAGAGAGGGGAAAGGGAGGGATGAGAAAAAACAGAAGGAAAAGGAGAGAGAAGAGGAAGAAGAGGGAGGGAGGAGAGCGGTAGAAGAGAGAGGGAGGAGAGAGTAGAAGAGAGAGGAGAGGGAGGGAGGGGGAGAGAAAGAGAGGTGAGAGAGAGGTGAGAGAAAGAAAGGGGAGAGAGAAAGGGAGGGGAGTGCGAAAAGAAAGGAGGGACAAGGGAGGAAGGAGGAAGGAAAAAGAAGAGAAGAGAAAGGAGGGGGAAAGAAGGAGGAAGGAAGGAAGGAAGGAAGGAGGGAGGGAAGAAGCAAGAATAAGGCAGGGATGAAGAGGGAATGTCACATGGAGTAGTGTCACCTCCATAATTCCACCACAATGTGAAACGTCTGGTTGTATAATAGCAACAGCTTGTTTTTCAATCAGTTCTTGGAACTTGACAAATTCAATTCAATTAGAGAGTTCAATTAAGAAGACTCGTAGATAGACTATGAGGTAACCTGCCATCTTGTGAAGAGCCTTTCACCAGCAGCAATAGGGATGGATGTGCTATGTTGAAACCCTGCTAGTTATGAAACTTTCCCACAGGGTTGAAAGTTTACCTTCTACTGATGTCTTTCATGGCATCTACATCACCAGGAAGGACCGGTTCCTCAACAAACATGAGATCAAACTGCTCTCTAAGTTGAGCCACAAGAATTACACCGTTGCATTGATCAGTAGTGCCAGAATAGAGTACAGTTTTTTGCAGAGCCTTTTGGACAGAGCAGGTGTACAGCGGCCATGGAAATCAACTCCTATATCGACATGTGATTTCGCTGCTTCACGTAATGCTCGAACGTTATCGACCACCTGAAAGTGAGAGAAAAATGCTGGTCAACACATCAAGCCAAGAAACTGTGGGGAAATCTAACGAATTATGACATTATATAGTAAGGCCAATATGAGTGTTCTAAGACCATCTTTTAGTTCTCCAATTCAACTGTTTTGCTAATGCTTGAACGTGTGAATGCAAGACAAACAAACTTGTTTACATAAATGCCTAAAATAGTATAAAGAGCAGGTAGACAAAACGATTACCTCTAATAAATATTTACGTCAGCTTGGTCATTATTTGCTTGCATGCTATTGGTTAGATGTTCATACTAGCTGGGGGCTTTGTCACTGTAATTGCACTGGTGATTTGGAGCAACTCTGTCGTAAAGTTTTAAATGCCATCTTTTGTTCTCCGGCACCAAAAACAACTCATGACTTTTGTTTCCAAGTGCATAAATCGTATTGCTCCAAAAACGTCAACTGTCAGTTTAATTCTATGTCATCGCAACTAAACCACTATTATTCAAGTTGACTCTCACATGGAGGTCTCTATGTAAATACTCCTAGGATGAACGCACTGAAAAGAACGCTATTTACCGCGGACAACAGCTCTGGAACTCACTTCCGTCCTCCTTACGTCTTCTTCCTGAAAATCCTCTGCTTCTCTAGCAAAACTTCAGGAAACTCTTTCCAACAGGCTAACACGATAGTTTCTCCTAGTAATTAACTTGCAAATGTGTATACAAACAACGTTTTGTAAATATGTATCTACAGATTAGACTTTTCTTTATTTAATTTTTGTTTATAAGGTATGTAATTATTGCGTTGTACCTACAAACACTCGGAAGCTGGGCTCTCTTCCCAGTAGCAGCACTATCTGCTACCCTAATAGTGGAATGACCCTTAGATATAAGAGTTAGCTGTGAAATAAGCAGGCTCTGCCTGACGTATAAACAGTCATGGACAATCTGGTGGCAGTGGTATTAGAGTGTAGTGAGACAGTAGGTGGCACTACTGTTTCTATAAATGCCACAGATACTCTATAACAACACTGGGCATGGCGAGTGCAGTCGCCATTGAATAAGCTGTTGGCACAACTAAAAGTCTGACTTGCCAAGTTGGTCAATTAATGAGCATTTCAGCACAGCACTTGTAAACTGTACATGTATAGTTTCTGGTCAGCTTACTGCGTCTGAACTTGTTGCTTGCCACACTGTATTTTTACACATGCCAAACTTATATCAAGTGTTGGAGGAGAGAGTGAGATCAGTTCTGCACATGCTCATCTCACTACCATATACATATATATATATATATATATATATATATATATATATATATATAATCAATTCTTTGTGTGGGTCATTAATTATGGCAATGTCTTTTAATTAAGGCAACATACAAACAGGGGTTTGGAGGATTCGCCAATAGGGCGAAAGATTTCCCTGGGTAAATTGACCAGTTCAGTTCAGTTCAGTTTAGGTAATTAGAGTAGATAGTGTAGAACTGAGGAGAATGTTGACTATCGATCATCCTGGCTGGTACTGTATGCATACCTGTTTCATAACTGCTGGAGACTCAATAGCTTGACACTAAAGTATACAGCAAAGTTAGAACGATGCCTGGTGTTAAGTTGTAGCAAGAAAACTCACTGCTGGTACTGGACATGTCTTGTACGCAGTAAACTTGCCATCCGCGACACTTGCTTTAAAATCTTCGACATATGACCCTGTCTTCTCTCCAGATACCCACCCGTACTTCGTAAGCATTACAATAGCAACAAGACGTCCACATACAGTCATTCTATACCTAAACACTGGCATATAAATTACCATTCTGATTTTGTCCCGCACTTTGCCCCCAAGGAGCTGGTAAACAGGCACATTAAGGTGTTTGCCAAGAATATCCCAGAGGGCTTGTTCAACTCCAGACAAAGCACTAGAAATTAATATGGTAGAAAATATCCACAATTACTCAATCGAATTAAGCTGTTTGTCATTCATACGCATGCGTACATGCAGCAATCAATTCGCCAAATTCCACAACCATTTACTCACCTGCTAAGTACGGGACCGTTGCGGTAAAACGTTCCTCTGTAGATTGTCTGTAGCATTCATATCAAGAGTACAAATTTGCAGAAACAACGCACGGAATTGTAGATATATGTAATCTGTGCCTGCCAATGCTTTTCAATCTCAAGAGGATTCTTTCCGACAAGATACCGTTCAATTTCTTTAACAGCCGTCTCGACTGTCAGAGATCTTCCCTGTACATGCACATCGCACACTGTCGGGTATTGCAATTTTGCAAGTCATTGTTTGCTGGCCATTGACTGTGAGTGGCCATGGACGGCAGTCTTACCTCCAATGTGGCTTCACCCAGTCCGACAATGCCGACGTCGGTGTGGACCTTTAGAAATAACCAACGGGGAAGGACGTGAATTGTCTCAATTCTGTCCACCTTCATGACAACCTACAGCAGGTAAGACCGGGGTCTACTAAGAAAGATATAGTACATGTGTACGCTTAGTTACACCGTAAACCATAGTGTTACGGTACTGTACCGTAGAGAGGAGGGACTTATAGTGACACGTGACAACTTTGTACCAGACGCGGCGGTAGAGTCTGGCTACGCGAGACTAGATCTCACAGAACCGTACATAGTCTAGAGATCTGCTAATCTGGACTCCATATTACCTTGGCTGGTCTGCATTTGGAGGCATTTCGATCACGTGACCTTAAGACATCAACATTGTGTTAATTCTGCAGGAGCCAATTTCTGAGCTCAATGGATATCTAGAGAACCATATTTGTAGTTTATATAGTTTATAGTTTTATTTCAGAGACCATTCAATCTAGAGCTCTACCATTTAGATAATAGTGCTCAGACATACACACAAACTAATACTATAGCTATACACATAGACAAACATAGACTAGTAGTACACATGTAGACAGCTACTCCAAGCTACAGATGAATATTCCATTACAGCATGAATACAAGACATATAGAAGAGCACTCTTGAAGGTTGAGGAAGAAATCATCTACAACATCTCCAAATAGCAAGTCATTAAGTTAAGTTAACTGACTCTAGAAGCAGTGTAGTCAAATGTGATCTTTTCAGATCAATTTTTGTCTATGACTATACTTCTAGGTATTTATACTTTGAGACAATTTCCACAGGCAGATCATTAATCATAATCTGAAAGGATGATCTTTCAATGTACTTTTGTCTGCATCCATTGATCGTGGACTTTGTTTTAGAGAAGTTTTAGCCAGACGTGTAGAGGCAAGTGTCATCAGCATAAATTGATAGAACCACTTGTAACAACATCTAGTAGGTCATTTATGTAGAACGAAAAGAGCAGTATGGCAATAACACAGAGCCTTGTGGGATACCTCGCATACATAGATAGAGAGTACAGCTATACTACGCATGCATCTAAATATCAAGTCATCCTTATTGCCCATCAACTTCAAACAGATATTCAATTCCGTTCGTTTCCCATATCTATATTGCAGAAAATGGCACTGGGAGTTTAAAGTGTTACAGCTTGAGGCTCCATCACCGTGGTAACACTGCAGCCCTGTTTGCTCTCCATTTATAGAGACAATTCGTAATTAATTAATCTTTATGGATATAGCCACACAATAACTGATACATAATTTGATTAACTTAATCACACGAGCACAAGCAAGACAAAAGCAACAAACTACAGTAGGCAAATATGTTACGGACCCATCAATACAATAAATACAAACTATCAGTCCAGATTCGATAGCCGGTCCAACACAACTTAGTCTGTTGATTACTTCCAATGCAACAACATCTCTTCCAAGTTGTGGAGTATCTATACAGACAGAGAGACAACCTATACTGTAGTTAGTACGTGTATACAGCTCATTGGTGCATGTCCACTATTTCCATACATAATTAATTATTATCAACTTTCTATAATACCTCTGCTATTCGTGGTCTTTCGCTGTTGACATCAACTGTAGACTGTTGAGCTTTTGTTAACAACGGTGTTGCAAGTAATGATGGCCAACTTGCTCGAGGGTCAAACAATACAGACATGTCAGCATCTTCACTGCACAATTCCCTCATAAAAGTGACCTAAAGAGAGAAACAACTGTAAGTAAGTAGCAAATGTGCAAACAACTAGTTTCTACAATTTAACTAAAAAAACCTACCAAATCCTTCTTCTTAGCATGTGAATAGGGAGGAAGACCTGTTACTACTTCATAAAGTACCTAAGGAAATGAACTCACCACTAACTATACATGCATACTGTGTATGTTGTTTGCCTCACCACTCCCAATGAGTAAACATCTGTCTTGGTAGAGAAACGACCTTTGAAGGCCTCTGGGGGCATGTAGCATCTAGTTCCAACAGAAATTGAACCGGATTCTTCAAAACTCTCATCCGGATCTGACTCATACTCTGTGCTACAAGCCAAGCCAAAATCGGACAACTTTCCAACGCAGTCACTTGAAAGAAGAATATTTGAGCTGTGTACATGTACAAGCAATTAATTTCAAATACATCTAACTACATCATGATAGATAGTAAAATAAGCATTAGGCAGGGGCTAACCTTTTGATGTCTCTGTGAATCATCGGTGGGACCATTTCAGTGTGCAAATATTTTACAGCTCGACAAACCCCAATGAAAACGTTCATGCGATCTCTCCAGACTAATGGAGTAGAGCAGTCCTAGATGAAGACAACACATTGATGTATCGTACTTGGGATATGAGCCATAATACAGTAGGATATGCCTTTGAGAGCCTTTGAGCAAGTGTTCCACCTGGTATGTATTCACAGACAATACAAAGCTCGGGTCCATCCGTGCTAAGACCAATAAGTCGTGGTATGTTTCCCAAGTGGGCTCTATGAAAGAGCAATATGACAGAAAAAGAACATTAAATACCCATTATGACTCGTGTGATTATTTACTAAATTAATCACTATCACAGACGTTTTTAATTGTATACTATCTTTCAGAGACCTCATTAGGATTCCAACTTCTGTTGGAAATTGCTTTCTTGCCATGAGAGTTGCTGACAGTCTTCTTTTTTGAGGCTTGCAAATCAAGATTTTGGGCAACGTAAATTAAGCAGTGCACGAAGTCAAAAAGTCTGATGCACTTACTTGCTTAAATTTCTTAATTGCCACTTCATGTTCTATTCGATTATGAATGACTCGTGCAAAAAATACGTCTCCAAAGCTTCCAGAACCAATAAGTTTGCCTCCTCTCCTCAATGGTCGACTATCAAAGTGATTGGTTGCTGCCAACAAATCTTCAAATTTAAACATAGTAAGCCCTTTGCAGACGACACTAAATTGCACTGTATTGTGCATTGGTCTTGTCGTAGTAGTTTCAAGCAACTAAAACCACGAGACGAAACAACGACAATAATTAATATTATGTCTGTGACTGTGTCTTTCTCAATCTTACGTCTCCAAGATACTGTTCTCTTGGGTTAAGATGTGAAGGTAAGCTCCCCCAATCAACATGAAAATACATGATACTGTTTCCTAGTTTACAAACAGCAGACTCTGATCTTGCAACGTTTCTAGTCTTGTGCCTACACTTGGGATACAAGTACTTTCTGCGTTCATGCTGTTCTCCATTCTGTAGACTTAAAGTAGAATACTCCTGTACTAATCGAGGCCTTTTTTTTCTATTACGCCTGCGTCTAGCATAGTGCTTCCTCTTCCTGGACCTTGCAAAAGAAATGAAGTGGAAACGTGAGTGCTGTTTGCCTGAATTTGTCCATTCATTCTGACTGCTTCCTTGGACAGTCTCTTCAGTTTTTTGTATGATTGTTTTTAGTATTTTGATCATATCATTGTCTAAAGGTAGGATAGCAATGCGATCTGTAGTTGCCAGCTTCTTCAGATAGAATTTTAGTTTAGAGTCAGGATCAAAGGGAAACTCTGGTAAATTTCCTGCACAATTCATCTGCTGTTGCAGCTTCAGGTTTTTGTAAAGATAATCTGCAGTAATGTTATCAATAGACACACAAACCATACTTACAACTTGTTATATTTAAAGAAACCAGTTCTCTGACTGTCTGTCTCTCTATCTGTCTTTCTGTCTGTCTGTCTGTCTGTCTTTCAATACATATATTTTCAAACATTGAACTATTATACACTGTCTACGCAAAGCAACTAAATACTACCCAAGCCAATAGAGCTTGGTTCTACCTACAACTAGTTATGTTTACGTGTCTGTCTCTTAAAACAATCTTTTTTATTTTTCTGTCAATCACTCTAGCATTTGATCGCTGTAGACACACAGAAAACATAGATCTCCAGTATGTCTGTCTGTCTGTCCGTCCGTCTGTAGATAGGTATGTATGTATGTATGTATGTATGTCTATGCCTGATGACAGAATACCAAAGCAGCTACTATTTGGAGAACTTGGACATGGAATGCGTCGCCATGCAGGGTCATCCATATCTTTACTTCAAAGAATCAGTAAAGAGCAGTCTTAAATCTTGTTCCATCAATCCGGACAATTTAAACATTCTGCTACTAATAGAGCCACATGGCATAAACTTTGCCACCAGTCTTTGGATAATTTTGAATGATCTCGTATTACAAATATCGAAGTCAAGAGACTGGTGAAGAAGTGTGCTGATGCACCAGTCTTAAAAGCAACTGGATCCAAACCTGACTTGTTCTCAGTGTGAAAACGTTTGCCTGTTGAGAGCTAGTCTGCTATCCCATCAACGTAACCAAAGACACTGCGAGGGTCGTCACTTATTACAGTGGACATACCATCTATCACCATCATCATCATGTATGTATGCATGCATGTCCATATTATGTATCATTTATGATTACAACTACTCAATAAAAATGCATCGACTATTACGTGTATGCATCACTAATACAGCTACTCTGAACACACACACTCAAAGTACTTTTACTAAAGCAGTGCCTCTGAATTAAGGATCATGAGCCTAGAAATCTCTTAATCATTTGATATCATTGAAGTAGAAGTAGGAATGGAAATCTCTATCCGCTATCTAATCCATCCTTTATCTTCATGCTCAATAATGAACTAAACTAGGCCTATACAGTGAATATTCTAAACTTAAAACATTCCAAGTCTGAATTATAGTAGGCTTCAACCAGACGTAAGCCCACAGACATTCAAACTACCTAATAATTGCACCAAGTTGAGAAAGCCTATAGCTCTGGCAGCAACTCGTGACCAACAACTGTATACCAGTAGCTGACACCACACCTATGACTAAATCCTGGTAATATAAAATCTTACCACGTACTGTCTGAACTTTCTGCACATAACACTAAATTAATTAATTAATCGTTAGCACCTGAAAGCCGGTTGCTTCTAAGCTTCTTATCCGTGTGCTGTTCGTATTCTTTACTCAAATTTTCTGAGGCCGACATGGATTAGACTTCACAGAAGGCACAAATCAGCTAGCTTTGCATAACTGAGCTTTGCATAACTGTCGAGCTGGCACCAGCCCGTCTAAGCCTAGCTGACTCAGCAGCACGCGGCTCAGACCTCCAATGTCTAACTCTTGAAACAATGCGGCGAGGCGCTCGTTGTCGCTGAGATAAATGACACATATTGTAAGTCGAATGTTTGCAAAAGTAGCAATATTGTTAGGTAACGCGCTCTAGATAGGCTCAAACTTCGCGCATCGGCCAGAGAATATCGAGGGTACACGTGTACACGTCTCGATAAATGGCTCTGCGACTGTCCTGTCCCTGTGCTCTACTACCAAGGCAAGGGTCTTTTTAGTACTCTGATATCTATTTTGAGCTGGAGATGTGACAGAAATAATCGGATAATATATTGCTGGCGTGTATGCAGATTGGAACTGCACACCAGCTTCCCCCGCAATCCGCTGCTGCACTGGATCTACTAACCTACGACACCGGCTTCCCAGATCTATACCAGACGTCGAATTTGCGCGTAAATGAGGACGTATGTAATGTGGCAGTTTCTTGTGGATGCATGTAGGAATCGCAAACTTTCTGTTCTTCACGTCGTAATGTTGTTATGGCTTGGTTGGCAACTCACTATCCATGATCTGGACAGCTACGTTGATTCTAGAGTGAACACTCTACTTGCATGCCTGGAGTTCGGTTTCTGGTTGTTTGAACAAATAGGTATTCTTCAATGCGGCTGCAGAGGTGAGCTGCAAGTGTAGACGAAGTGCTGCATGGACTGTAAATAGCATGTCATGGGAGGTTCGGCTCTACAAGTAACGTGAGACAGCTATGTGAGCGAACGACTATTTTGCGATTTCTGTAGCAGAGAAGAGTAATAAGCTGTCCATGTCTAGATATGAGCAGTGCTGTAGCACAACTCTACTGTCTGTTCCCCGTAAGCGTGAACTCGGAAGTGAGTAATGAAGTAGAGTCACACCAGGTGTGCTCATTAGAGCACTAAGAGCTGCTCCAGTTGGACCATGTTATACCAATTATCTTACAGTTGCTGATCCGTTGGTCTTACAAGATAATTGGATAATAACCATTGCTCCACCCGTTTGTGTTTGATATGCACAAGTACTATCCTTCCGTTTCGTTTGTAGGAAAGGCTTAGATAATTTGCTAAACAGAAATGCCAGACCTAGCGGTTTCTAACGATACCGAGATCACCGCAAAAGTCCAAAAAACAGAGATATTGGTGATTTTCAAAGTTCACACTTATGGGGAACAAACAGTAGGTCGGCATCGTCCAAAGACATTTTTTGATAATTAAATTAAACGCAGAAGTGCCTCCACACTCCCATGTAGGTAATTTGAGACATTTGGTTTTCTTTTCTAGATATCACTGTTGGTTCATAGTCTTTACAACAGTTGGTTTTTGCTATCAAAGTAGTTTTTATTCTGAGGTGTTTGCAATTTAACAAGATCTGTAAACGTATATCTACTGCATACCATATTTTCCGTGATAAAAGGCTGTGCTTAGATATATGACCTAGCTAGTTGAGTCTGATTTGAAACCTACAGTGAGTAGACTGTGCTGTAATGTAAGACTTGGTCCAAAGCTGTTTGCTGTGTGCTAGATTGCAATATATTTACCAGACACATGCAGTTGAAATGGTTGATGCCACAGTGATTAATTAACTTGGTTGATATTGATACCTGCTGTGAGGTATTTGAAAAATAGTAGACCATAATCAGTAGGGTTTGATAAAATAGTATCCGGGTCTACTATTACTGGAAAGACTATTTGGTACAGTACCCTCAGATAATTATTTCGTACAGTCAATGATAGTGTGGTCCCTTGGAACTCTGACCATGTACCTGACCGGTTATACTTATCAGATATGGAGGCTGGAAGTGTTAAGCCGAAAAGATGCTTTGTCTAATCAAGGTCATATAAGGCAAAGGCTGGATTCAAATAATGCCTCAGAGGGTTAGCTGTAGTAGTATTCCAACTTGCTAACTCACCTATTAGACGGTTTGCCATTCCCCATGGGTCGGTAATGTGTGATAATATTGAGAAGTGTGCACACAAAGACCAAATTCAATTATATTATGACAAGATCACCATGCAATGAAGGATGCTGCATGTGTCTGTATTCCAACAAGGAGGAGACCTGGTGTAACTACACCGGGATGGAATTCGAAACTTGAGATACCAAGAAGCGGCACAGCGAGCGTTTCAGAAATGGAGATCATCAGGTAAACCTAGAGAGGGGATGGCATATGAGGAGATGGTACAGGCAAGAAAAGCATTAAGACAGCATTGAAACAGTGGCAAAAGAGAAAAGATCTGATGTTTGGTAGGAAGCTATATATAATAGAAAATTTAGAAGATGGAATCACGAGAAGTTTGGGAGAATGTTAAAGTTGGGTGCTGATAACCAGACACAAGCAAATTCGTTGTGCAGCACTAAGAAAATGGAGAGACCACTTCAAGTCAAATTGCTAACAGCCATAATGAAGCTGAGATGTCTGATTTGAAACAAATTATGGATGAATGTGAAAGTCTAAGTAAGACTAGGGATATTAATTCCTGTTGGAAGTGAAAAGTTTGCAGCAAAATTGTTAAGTAAGAAGGCAGCTGGTCCAGACATGCAAGATTATGGCTGAACATATCAAGTATGGTGGAGAAGTTCTTTTGATACATGTGAGTGTATGTTACATATGAGGCAGTGCTGAGACATTGTTATATTCTTAAGCAATTCAAAGAGTTGATTATTGTACCGATTATGAAAGACAGAAATGGGAGCATGTCTGATTCAGACAATTACAGAGGAATTTCGCTATTGTCTGTAGTCTCAAGACTGTACTAGAGTTATTTAGCCACATATGGATATGATGGGATCTAGTAATTCTCAATGTGGTTTCAAATCAAGGGTAGGCTGTGCAAGAACCAGGTAATCAAACAGGACGGGCAACATTTATGTGTGTACCTTAGATTTATCTAAAGCATTCAATCGCATATCTCATTACCGAGTAATTTCTCTATTGTTGAGATGAACACTACCAATGCCAATACTCAAATTGATTTAATTTATCATTATGTGACTGTTACCACCGAGATCAATGTGTCCAAGTGTGATGGGCAAGTAGTGTTTCTGAGCCATTCATTGTGTCAAATGGGGTGAGACAAGGTGATGTTTCGTCTCCTTCCTGTTTAATGCATATATTAACGAGTTGTTGGTTGCACTACGACAAGGTGGCTATGGTGCAAAATTGGCAGTTTATCGAGTTGGATGCATAGCTTATGCAAATGACATCAGATTTGTCTTTCCAAACGTACACGGGTTACAGTCTATGCTATCTATATGCAAAAAATTTGTGCAGAAGAATATGCTAAATTCAATGTGAAAAATAGTATGATCACGGTCTTTACAAGAAGTCTAAAAGTCGTGTCAGCCTAGATTTTCATCTTGAAGATCATTGATTGTCCGTGACTAAAATAATTTATTTTGCATTTGGGGTTTATACTCATTGATGTTCTTGGTGATGGCATTTTGGTGGAGAGGAAAATTAGGAAACTATTTACTGCTACCGATGCTGTCTTAGGGAGATTGGAAGGAATGTGTGCAGAAGAGAAAACTTAGAGGACAATCCTGAATAGACAACTTTTTCCTGTCTTAGCGTATGCCAGTCATCTGTGGAGCCTCAACAAGAAATCTGCCTGCCATACTGTGGACAATGCCTGGAGAAAAGTGATCTGGAAAGGGCTCAGAATGAGTAGTCGTGACTCGATTGATCAAAGAATGATGTGCAGCTTGGTTTGTGGAAGCTAGTGAGAGGCTACAGCGAGAGCAAATGATGTCCCTTTATCCGTTCTTGCAAAGCACTAATGAGATAGTGTGTAACGTTGTGCGTATATCATGTGTATTGAAATCTATGAGAACGTATACTACCTTTCTTTGTGTATATTGAAGTACAGTGACTTGAAGGATAGCCTAAAGTGGTGTGCTCTGGTCTTTGTCTTTTTCTATTTTCAAGTTCTGTATATCGTTTCTTTACTGCCTATGTGCACCGTACCAGTATTGGTGCGAAATAGTGCAACTTGCGTGACCTTAGATATATCTAATCATTTACAGTAACTTGACATACAGATCTGCACCCTGCAACTGCAGCTGTATGATACTACAAAAGCGTGTCACATGAGGGACATTTTATAATTAGTTTTTTTGATATAGTTGTTAATTTATTTGATCATCTTGCTTATGCAATGCATGGTTTAGGTACAATTGTATGCATTCACTTTGTGTTGTTGCCAGGCGGAAAATGTGCTCACTCACTTTGGTCAGTCGTTATCAACAGTTCTACTATCAGTTGCAATTATTACCTACTTGACAGAATGCGACTAGCCACAGAAGCGAATGTATTTGCAAGTACTTTAGGTAACTTGTTATGCTGTCAAGTGGTTACAAAATGTGGAGAAAAATAGTTGACATTTTCCTTTGTAGGATGCTTGTCGTATGTCTCCATGATGATGTTTGGAGTTGCTCTTATCATTATCAAGTACTACCACGGTGAGACTGATGATAATAGTAGGAGGCACAGGAAACCAGAAAAAACATCTTACAGGAAGGAAGGTAAACGTAGTAGTCTAGGATCTAGCATGGCACTGAGAATGGATTTTATGTGAGATGCCATAACCATCGTGATTAATGCACAGACCTGTACTCATAAATTCTGATGCACTGGTTTGTTGTATCGTGACTTAATTCTAGTTAGGGGCTGTCTATTTTTGTTGACAATTTTACAAAATGAAACTGTCATTCGGAGGGGATAGGTGGCAAATGATCATTTTGTTCTTGAAACCAGAAGTGTAAATGGTGTTATAGACAACCTGACAAGTGATTGCAAGTACTCCCTAAAGGAGCGATGGAGTGTATAATGACCAGTTGAACCAATCTATCTTCTTTGTGTAGTTTCAATTTTTAAGATTCTATATTTAAGTGCTGTTTGGGCTGTTAAACTATATTAATATTAAATTGACAAATGGGGTATATGTACATGTACTTGTCTACTCTAGACACAGGGATGTTCACATTCACTGAAGCTGTGAGCAACAGTCTGGCATCAAGCTGATGTCTTGGTGCCAACACTTTTGAAATTAGCCATAGCACACTACTTATCTACACAGGTTCTATGCTACACATATAAACAAACATATGTAATCTTTACACTAACTGTAGGAATTCAGCAGGGGTAATCTTGTTAGCTGTTATAATAACTATGCATAACAGGGGCATGGCGTGGCATGGGCTGGACCGAACTATAGCCCACCATTTTTAGGTATGGTCTTAATTAAAATTTGTGGACTTTAAGTGTGTAATATGCTTGGAAATGTGCTTTAATCAAATATCGGAAACCAAAGGCTTCATGTGTGAGTCACATGTTCATGTAGTATGAATTTAGTGAATTTGTAATATAAATTAAATTAATTGATCAAACTTACCAGTGATGTAAGTTTGATCAATTGTTTGAACAACTGACTAGTGATGTAAGTTTGATCAATTGTTTGAACAACTACAGTTAATTTCTGGACAGCATAGAGTGTGTATTGGCTAACCGCAAGCGTACAGTCTACCTAGCTACCAATAGTAAATATTACGCAGGCTTGCATTCACTGGTTTGCCTCGTCTTGTCTTTGTCAATTCTTCTACCGGACACGCATATAACTAGTCAGTCTTATGTTAAAGTAGACATGTTTCAATCAGGTGTTTGCACACGTGCAGGAACGTAGCTAGCTATGTACACTCATTGTGGGTCTGCATGGGTATGCATGTATACTATATGTTATATGTATATTATATGTAGTGTGTGGATAAGTGCAAACGCAGAGTCGAATGCAGGGTGGTGCTTGGGTGTCCATGCAGGCACCACCTTTTTTCTGGTCGCGAGTAAGGACCAATGCTGTATATAGTATATACAAGGTTCTGCTAAGGACTCTTCTTAATTAATCTAGTTAGAGAACTGTTATGCTGGATAGCAAACTGAGACAACCATCATTCCTATGGAACCTATCAAATAATGTAACAAAAATTATTTTTCCTGACATTTTTATTCTATTTTTTCTTAGTAAGGATCGTCGTAACCAGTTGCTCTTAGGCCTGTTAGCCCAGTATCAATGGCCTAAAATCTTAATGTCCTAAAACTTATCTAAATTCTACAATGGGCCAAGAAAGACTCAATGGACTTAAGCCCTGTCCACACTAGACCAGAATTGATCGAAATTGGATTTTGATCATGCACGATCCGTTTGGGCTACTGAGCGTCCACAATTTACTTTGAAAACTATACCTTTGTCTCTTTCTTGGTATTACGTGACTGAGGTGAGTGAGAACGAAGACGAGTGAGGGGGGGTTTGATGTTCTGACTACACTCTAGCGTACATGGAGGTAACGCGTACTATTTCTAATTGGGTTCAACTGATCGCAATCGGATCGAGATTGAAACCACCTCTCTACGTGAATTGGATTTATTGAGATCGGATTGCAATTCAGTTGCCAGTGTGGACAGGGTTTTGCACTACATGCACTTCAACTATAGAACTGTTGTTGATAATAATGCAAATTTGGATACATTTGTTAACAAACAACCTTTCAGAATGTCTTTCTTGAACATACTAGACATGTATGTTTCGTGTTCCTCGTGACTACACCTATAATGTACCATGATACTATGTTGTAGATATGAAATTCGTCTTTTAGTGAACCTCGCTAAATTGTCCAAGCATTTTAGTCTGCACCACCCTTTTCCAGTTTGGATCTGCCATTAATTTAACTTATCAGTTAATTAAAAGTCAATAAGAAATGGGCGTGTTCTGTACCATCCGTGAAGTCTAGCTCTCCATTTCTAGAGGTCACGCTATGTCCCTGTATAAACTACAAACTCCATAGCTTTCACACTCTGGGCACATCTGGTGCCAAAGGTGCTCTGCTGTCACTAATTTTGGCACTATACCAACAAATGTGCACACCTGACAGGGGCGTAGCTCAAGGGTTTCCAGAGGGGTTTCCAAATCTTACGAGCTTGATATCTGTAGTGAATATGATAATAGCATAAACGTTTCACACAACTTCAAAATTGTAAACTAAGTCATTTAGCTGTCTAGCTCAGTGTCCCACGTGTCTTCTGGTGAATCAGTATCCAGTACAAAAGTGTTAGCTAGTTCACTGTCTGAGTATGGCTCTCCAAAGTTTGGGAGAATAATCTTTCTCGGGTTCCTGGCAGAAAATAAGCGGATCACGTCCAAGTGTGACAACTTCCTGTTGTAATGGACATGCAGCATGACAAGTCCGTTGAATCGGATCTGCGACATGGATGCCCGGAGAGATGTCTTGACGCGATTGAGAGCACTTATAGACCGCTCGCACTCACAGGACGTCACAGGCCAGGTGCAGACAAGGCGCAATAGCCTCGACACAGTTGGAATTAGTGGATTACCCATTGCCAAACGCAACGCTTCTGCTACAGTAGCGGGGTGCTCTGAAATGGGCAGTGATTTCAGTATGGCAATCCACAAGTCAATTTCTGCAGACAGCGCATCCAAGTTCGGACTCGCAGTAGGAAAATCACTTTGATATGCCTTTCCAAATTCAAGAATATCTGCTTTGGCTGAAGCATCACGTAGCAAAATCGTCGGCATAAATGACATTCCTTTCATAGCTAGTTGTTGAAGGTTTCCAAACCGGATATTCATTTGCGAAATAATGTCATCTAGTAGCGGTATACTCACGTTCAGGCGATAGTAGTCAACTGGCGTTTGCGCTGGAATGTTCCCACGGTACGTCTGCCTACTGCAATATCTTGGGAGACTCTCTTGCACTCCAGTCTTCAGACACAAAGCCTGAACGTCTGTCCACCATTCACCATGCCTGTCGTTGATGTTGTCCCGCATATCTTGAAGAACGGAGATGACTCTAGCGACGTGTTTGTAAGCCTTTGCAACATCTGTGGCTTTCTCTTGGAGACTTGATGTTAGGCTTTGAATTGCAGCCATCAATTTTGATGTTATCACAAATGTTGCAAGAAATCGGAACTGGGTTAGGTTATTGTGGAGAGATGTAGCAGAGGAGGAGCTAGTAGCGTTCCATGTAACTGTTCCACCCCTGTTTCTGCTGATTGTCTCCAACGTCGTTAAAACAGCTGGATAAAGCTCAGCAAACACGACAAGGGCTTCATGTCGCGCTACCCACCTTGTTTTGCACAAATCAACCAACTTTTTCTTTGAGTCGCCACCCTCTCCTTGACGCCATTCATGAACTATCTCAGCCATAGCATGAGCACGCTTTGGTGAATATTTGAAAAAGATGTTGACGTCTAACAATGATGACCACATAGACTGGATGAAAGGCAGTTTGCTTAGCCTTATTATACACAGGTTGAGACAATGTGCACTGCAATGGAGGTACAGCGCTTTTGGGCATTCTGCAGTTACTCTGCTTGCACAACCCTGCAAAGGTCCAGCCATATTCCCTGCACCGTCGTAGCCTTGTCCACGAAGCTTCTCTTTTGGCTGCAAGCCCATTTCCGTCATTGTGGTCAGTAGCAGATTAGCTAAAGCTAGCCCGGTGGTGCCATCAGAGCAACAGAGAAATTCAGCCAACTCTTCACGAATGAGTCCAGACTCATCGACGAAACGAAGAACCAGGGGCAACTGTTCTTGGTTGCTGGCATCAGCAGATTCGTCTGCACACACTGAGAAAAATGGTGCTTTTCTGACATCTCTCAATATGTCTTCTTGTATAACCTTCCCACAGCACTCAATCAACTCGTTCTGTATTGTTGGGCTCAGGTAAGACGCACGTAGTCCTCGAGCAGACTGAGACATATGGAAGTCCCTCAACAAGTGTTCATCACCTGCGTCCACACGAAAACGCAATAGAGCTAGAAAGTTTCCAGGATTACATGCTAACTGTTCGTTGGGGTCCCAAGTAAATCCTTTCTCTCTGTGGCCACGCAAAGAAATGTTCTGGCGTCCACAAAACTCTACAGTCTTGATCAAGGCACAAAGCTTGGCTATATTTTCCTGTTTTTGCTTACTCCCTTGGTCTACGACAAGCTGAAGAATATTTGCCTGACCATGTCTCCTGGTTGCAATGAAATGGCTGGCCCTGGTACAGCAGACCTTATGACATTCCTGTTGGTCATGCTTTCTAAGGGTCTCAGACGCTTTGGTGAACTTTACCATTGCTTGTTTGCAGAGCTGGCCTGTTGATTGATCAGTGCTGAAAAGTGCACAAGGTAGACAATATCCACCATTTTGGCTTGGAGAATAAACTAGCCAGTTATACTTTTCAAGCCATTGTAATTGAAAATAGCGCTTGGTATCTCGCCCACTCTTCTTCTCTTGCCGAGGAGGAAACGGAAAGTGGCTGTCTGGAACAAAATGACCCAACAGCAAGGAGAGCTTTGTATCATCCTGCAGTTTGTTTGGATCTACCAGTTCTCCAACATCGTTTCCTACGACATCATACGATACACTATTTATTACTGTACAGCCGCCGACTGCAGTACACTCACTAATCGCTCTGCAGGCTTCAGCAGGATCACGTTCATCCCCATTGACAAATGCAAGCACTTCAACACGATCGCTTACATGATCCCCGCTGCCACCAGATCCAGTGACTTCTATACTGAGGTCTGCAGTTTCATATGCTTCACTTGTCATTGGGTTCAGTTCCAAATTGATGGAATGCGACGATGCCCGCTCAGAATCTACACTCTCTTGAGTGGGGTCCCCGCCTCGAGATCTCTTTCTAGCAGCTTCAAAGAGAGCACTGATGGTCAGTTGGTCTTTAGAACGCCTCTTCATTGTCCACAGTCACTTTCGGAAATTCCCTCTCTTCACGTGTCAGGAGACTACGAAAGGTGCCCGCCACGTGCAAAGTTGGAACACTAGCGCGCGTTAGGCGTGCCTTGACGTCCCTGCCGGTCACGGAGCGTATGTAGGGTGTACAGTACACCACAGGAATCACTGCCGAATCTATATCAAAAACTGTACGGGAGAAGGTGTGACGTAAGACAATGAGTTGATATTAGACGGCTGTTGCTTGGGGGGTTTCCAGACCCCCTGGAAACCTCTTGAGCTACGCTACTGCCTGAGACAGTTGCTACTCTGACTTCTAGTACATGAAACCTACAAGCACACTGTAATGGTGTCATACAGGTTGAAAAGTGTGAGCATCAACTTTCGTTATCAAGGTAGGGTGTATGAGGTTCAGTAAAGAAAACGTTTTTTGTGAAAGTTGACAAAAACAGATTGACGGTTCTTTATCTGATGCAGTGAATGCAGCATCACAACTCTTAACTGGTGCAGATACACTATATACACAGTAGGCAACTTTGTATTGTCACAGAGCAGGGCATAATTTACTTTTTCTTCTTTGCGTAGCAGTATTGCTACACAAATTGCAACTTACGTAGCAGTAATGCAAAATATTGTTGCAACCATGTTCTTGCAAACAAAGCATTTAATTAACCCAGACAGTTTATGCTACTGGCACAAGCTCATGTGGAAAGCTGTGCTGTTTGTACTTCCCATGTTTCTGTGTACAGTGCTTTACATAATTTGGAAAGGTCCCATGCAACTATACATTGCATGATATTTTAGTTGGTGCTGAGTTTCTACATGAATTAGCTCTACTGTACAATAGAAGTGCAAGTACATTGACTACACTGTTACTTACTTCTGTTTCTTTTTTTCCTTGTTAGATAGGTAGCTACATTGGAAGTCTCAATAGCTATGTTGTTTTAAGTTCTGTTGCCATCCCTTCTGCTAATGAGATGATAGTTTCAGCACGTGTTCTGCTAACGTGCTTTAGTTTCATGTAGTGCACAGCATGACCACTCAAGTAGAGATGGTTCATAATTGAATGAAGCTATAGTATGTACAATAACATAACAATAGCCAATGCCTAGTATCCTCTCACCACTTTGCTATGCAAGGGTGCACCGTTGAGGTTTTTAGTCTCCTACTGTACTTGGATGTGACATTCTGATTCTGCATCGCAGTTTATGCAACACATACCTGACTTTCTTTTCCAACATACAAAAATTGACTTGCAAACTGCGATTCGATACCGGATAAATTATGCCCTGCAGAGGGAAACTATAGTTTGGTATACTTTAGCCATACATTTTCAAGTTGTTGTAGAATATTATGCAATGTTAATGAAAGTTGTGCATAGACTCATTCAATGGTTGTTTGCATTTTCAGTAATTGTTCTGTATGCTCAAGACAGTTACACTCCTTGCTTCTCTGTACATACATACAAGAGACATCAATCTTCTGCATATATATATATATATATATATATATATATATATATATATATATATATATATATATATATATATATATATATATACACACACATTTAAAACAACAGATGTTCAGTATGCAACCCACTACAAGCACGATATCACACCTTATTATAATATAATTATTATTAGTATATACTGTGTTGTCAGCTTGACTAAAAGTGAACACACTCAAATATCATTGTACCAAGTTAAGCATTTGCTGGCAGTGAACATATCAAAATACAATTTCATCTTATGTTTATAATTGCCAAACGTTACTGTTGCCAAAATATTGAGATATCCAAACACCAAGATTGTAAAATTAACATCATACCTTATCTAGTGTAGATAAATTGTGGACACTGTGATGAGCATGCCTTTGTGTTATACTTGTATAAAGATCGACATGCAGTAAACGGATTTGTTTGCAGCAATTAAGTATACCAAATAAGTATCTACTTTGTTGTAGGGAACGGTTGTGAAACAGATGGGAATTCGAGGATAAAGTCAACAACTCCGATATATAGTTCTTCAGTGTCTGATCAGAAGTTTCCAAAGTGGTTTGTCAATATACCAGTTGAAAGACTTGAGACTGTTTCTCCGTTGATGGGTCGAGATGAAGATCTCAAAAAGTTGTGTGATAAGTTGTCTGAGAGTTTGTGTTGTGTACTCTGTGGGTGTGGTGGGATTGGAAAGACAACATTAGTCTTGAAACTGATAGATTCTATCAAGGAGCAATTTCATGGCGTTTTTTGGATTAATGGAGAAAGCGCAGAATTTTTTTGTGCATCAGTTTCAAAGATTTGTGATGAAATTACAGATGTCAACTTTCGTGAACTCTCATATGAATTACGCAGGAAAGGATATAAGATAGATGGTGCTCTTCACTTTGGTGAGAAGATTGAAGCTGTTAGGGACTGGATTAGTCAAAGGTTAGTTGACATGAAGTTCTTGATTGTTGTTGATGACTACAATGAAGCTGTGTGCTCTACTGTGTTACGGAGCTTATTGCCAGAGTTTTGTTACAACAAACAACTAAAAGTGATCATAGCAACGCAGCGTGACAATTTACTATTGCCTGTGTCAGTGAATTATAAGCTTTCTTTTTTGGGCCCTCTGCCTCACAACATTGTAGTCAGTGCGCTAAAACAAGTAGTGGAGAAGCGTGGATTGTTGATAGCAACTAGTCAGGAAGAGGATGCTGCTCACAAAATAGGAAAAATTGTTGATGGGCTTCCATTGGCTCTAGATCATGTCGCGGCATTCTTGATAAAAGAAAGGATGCTTTTGTCACAATATCGAGAAGGATTTGATGAACAGCACATAGCAGAATTACAGTCTAACAGTAAACCAACTAGTTCTCTTGTATTTCAAAAAACTTATCAGGAAGTCTGCAAGACCCCAGCGACAAGGAAGATGATGGACATAGCCTGCTTATGTGCACAGGCACCCATTCCTGTTGAACTCTTTTCACTGGGATGTGAAGGTCTACCTGGATCTCATCCTCTCAAGCACTTGACAGACAGTAAACTTCAATACAGATCGGGGTCCTTTTTTGAGATGCTGAATGAGATGAACCAATATCATCTGGTGACTTCGAGCAGTGGACTGATATCGTTTTCATCGATGTCACCTTCATCTTCAGTAGGGTCATTTTCAGTGCACTCTGTTGTTCGTTCTGCCCTGCAGAAGCATCAAACAGATAATGATCGACTTGAAAACATCAAATCATTGAGTATTATGCTAACGACAGTACTTAAACGTTGTCCCACAGATTCCTGGCAGTTATGGGACAAAATGTTTACTCATGTGATGGAATGCTATCGCTTAACAAAAAGGATGTCTCCACAATCACACAACAGAGACTTTCTTCTTGTGGCCGGAAAACGGCTGTCTCTCAGTGGGCATTTCTTGGAATCATGCCAACTTTTGAAGACTTGTTTGGAGGAGATTCATAGTTGCAGTAAGCAGTCACATAACTATGATAAAGAAGCTGATGTATTGCATTCTCTGGGGTCAGACTATGATAAGAAAGCTGATGTATTGCATTCTCTGGGATCAGCCAAACGTCGACTAGGACAACTAGGTGAGGCAACCAGGTATACTCAGCAAGCTTGTAAACTATGGAGGTCTTTCCCTGAAACAGAGCACAATTTGAAAAAGCAAGCAAGGACCGATGAACTGTATGCAGAAATATTAATGGATGTGGAAATGTACCAAAAAGCAGAAACGTTGCTCGACAGCACTAAAGTGATTGTTGTTGAACGAGGTGATTTTGCAGAATCTTCTGAAGTGGATCTTTATGAGGCAACATCTTGTCTTGGTAACTTGGCAAGAGCTTATGCTGGACAGCATCAGTACAGCAAGGCAGCAATGGAGTTTCGGAGAGCAATAGACGTATTAGGAAAGAGAGACTATTTTCGGTATCATCTGTATGAGGCACAAGAGGTGCTTAATATGTCTTGGGAATACTTAGAAGCATGTGCGCACACCGAATTTAAAAAATCGTTTCGTAAGTGTTACAAAAGTCTTGCAGAAATCAAGCTTTGTTATTCATGCAAGCATCGGTATTACACATTTCTGTGTAGAGAAATTGCCAAACTTGCCCTTAAAGCAAGCAAAAAATTTGCATCAACTCTTCGAAAAGCAACACAAAGACCGGATGTATTAACAGCTATGGAGATGAGTGTCATAAGTTTGGAGGGACAGTTGGATGTACACAAGCACAAGCATCACAAAGTAGCCAAGACAGCTGAGGTTTTAGCACACAGCTGCTTGCAGTATGCTCTACTTGACAAGAGAATGGCTACAGCATGCAAAATAGCAGCTGTTAAGTGTCTGGAACTGGCTCTAAGAATATGGGCTGACACTGTGGCTCATCTGCCTGATGAGATGGTAGTAGCTGCAACTAAAAGATGTAGAAATCTGCGCAGTCTTCAAGAGAGCGAAATGCAAAGTTTGGGACCACTGCGGATATCCAAGTCAACAGAATGGCTTGCTAATGACATCCTTCACACTATATCCGACATCCTAGAAACGATTAATCAAACATAATTGACCTTTTGGTAAAACTATAGCCAGTTAATTGTTCAATATTGTGGACATGAGCTGTAGAACACATTCTGGTTAGAGCATTTGAGCTACTATATCTACACACATTATAAAGCTGGTGTTGTGTGTGTGTGTGTGTGTGTGTGTGTGCGTGCGTGCGTGCGTGCGTGCGTGCGTGCGTGCGTGCGTGCGTACGTCTGAAGTAGAATATTATCACCGTATGCTCTAGCTAATTAGATATCTACGTCTTTAGAAACACGGAATGACTAACCACAATCTCTTCTGAAACCATTTGGGTTGCAGACAACGGTAAACACAAATACAGAATTAGGAACAACATGGCTGTGTCAAGTCGCAGCATCCTGGATATTCCGCGGCTTACGCCGTACTGTACAGAGTCGTACATACAGACTAACAGAGTCGCATAGAGAGATATTTGTATGACAACGGCTTAGAAAAACAGAGCAAAATCAACGAGGGGTTCAGTAATTAGTAGGAATCAAAATCTACGATCTAGATACGCCAAATGATAACTAACTGTTTTCCTTGTGTACTTACTATACCTAGACAGCGCGTATATAAACCGGGACTGTTGAAAAGAGAAATAACTATATAGCTTCAAACATTGGCAGTGTGTCAGGCAATTAATTAATTAATTTAAACCAGTCCT
>NC_085095.1:5045326-5120326 GCF_963422355.1 Corticium candelabrum
ACTCAGCAACGGCTATTAGTGGAAACTGCTGAATGTTCTCTGCTGACAAGCTCACTCTGGTGGCATCTACTAGCCCTCCGGTACTGTCTAGTCTCTCCAGAGTAAGAATTTGAACTCCTGAGTGTTTTGCAGCACAACTGCACAGGCTTGATGCACACGAATAACAGACGATTCACGTCATCCATGTTCGAGCTTTGCGGTGAGCACATTCTCCCAACTCGCGCAGGAACAGCCCGTGCTTTCCTTTCAAGGCCCCTGAATTGTTACTTAGCTCTGAATAGGACGTGTGCAGGTGTTTCTATCTATCTCAGTTTGATCTCTACCATTACCTTGCGTCGTCACGAAGTGCAGCACGTCATCGTTGGTACAACTAGCTGTACCGAATGCAGGAACTTTGTTTACTACAGGGCCGTAGCCAGACCTAAAAGATAGAGGAGGCGAGTCATGTGTTTATATTGCTAAGGTATATACTTTTTATCATAAAACTTCAATAACGTTTATTTTGTCATTCACTGGGAAGATCATTCGATAAGAAAGTCTACATCGTGTCATTGCGTGATATCTAGAGAAGTATAACTACTGCTAGCTACTTGGTTTTTTAGTCTTTTGATATGTCTTCTCGATTGCGGTCGAACACCAGTGCAATTCGTCTGTGGAGTGATGCATCCCACTGTTTGAGCACATCAAGGGGGTGTAGCTGAGAGATGATTGGATGGTCCTTATGGATGTGGGAAAGCGCAAGGCCATTTAGTCGGTCCTCTCCCATTGATGTTCTGCACCAGGTTTTAGGGCGTCTTAATGCACTAAACAAGCGTTCACATGTGCAGGAACCTACCGGAAGAGTCAAAAGCAGAGAAAGAATGGCGTAGATATTTGGATACAAGTTTTGTCTGTACTGTTAATAATGTCAAGCAGCTCTAGATCGTCTATGTCTAGCGCAGAGAATTTGGTTTTCCATCAAAGTACTTCAGATTCAAAGCTAGAAGGCATTGGCAAATCCTCCAGGAACTCCTTCTTAATAGCCTCTTCTATATCACTAGTCAGCTTGGCTAACTTCTTTGGCAATAGGTAGTACGCTAGCATTGCACCTTTTATATCATCAGGAAATCGAATCTGCAAGTGTAATGTAACGTGATCAACAAATAATAGTAATAGTTGACCCTGTAGTACTCTTCTGGACTTGTGGCTGGTGCATTAGCCTTTCGAGCATGCCTTTTGCCTGCTGTGGCCCGGGGGATTTCTGGCTCTTGATCTTCTTCATAGGTACCTTTCAGCAGGCTAGATGCCCCAGTAAACAATCTGTAAAAATTCAACTCATTTCTTTCATCCCTAATCGTGGTAATTAAACTTTGGCATTCTTCGTGAGCTTCCATAAGATCACATTGTCTAGACTGAAGGGAAACAGAGAGTGGTCTGACGAATGCAAGGATACGCTGAGTCATTACAGCAGTCAGTATGAATGAAAATTCACTCATCTTCTTCATATATGCATAGGCATCTGACCGCGACTGGCCCGTTGATTTTATAGCAATGTCATCTAGTGCATTATTTACTTGATTGTACTTAACCAGAAGTGTACTCAGTGAGTCCACTGGAGACAACCATCTGGTATCACACAGGGTTGGCAAGCCTTGCCTTCTGTTAGAATACAATAAAATCTCTTCTTCATGCTCTTTCAGGTTTACAAAGGCTGATCCACTGCTTTCAGACTGATCTTTGATTTGAGGATAGTATTTCTATTGTGGTTGTTATTGACAAAAAGTTTAACTGCCTAAAGGCAAGGGCGCAACTAGCATTAAAATTTTACCGAGACAAGTTTATATAAATTAATTAATTAAGCAGTAATTTGTCTCTGACCTACTTTATGTATAATGTAAGTAAACATAGCTTCTATAACAACAACTGTCCCAATCTGCGATGTCCTGTACAATCAAATCTTCGTAAGACGGTTTCTCTACTCACAGCCACATCTCTATGAATATATAAAAGAGCTAAGCCACTTAGAATGCCCGATCTTTTCTGTTATCTACTAACTGATACATCTAGCAAAATTTTTGCAACGCCACACCCATTTTATTTACCGAGGCAACTGCCTCGGCTGCCTCATGCCTAGTTACGCCACTGAAAGGCATCCACGAAGTTTCTTACTTTAGGGACATCTTTGCATGAGTTGACTACTACAAGATTGAGGCAGTGGTTTCGACAGTGGGTGAAGTATTTTTCTTGTGGTAAGGCTTGTTGTATGCGTGTTGTTACTCCACTTACGTGTCCTGACATTGTGGAAGCTCCATCAAAACCCTTTACCCTCAATTTACTCACATCAACGTTCCATTTTCCAAGGTTAGTCAAAAGAGCATCTGTAATTCCTTCAGCATTGGTTTCCTTCAACTGGACAAACCCAAGGAAATCTTCAGCCACCTCACGACTGCCATCATTATTGTCTGATGTCCACGGCCATTTGTTCTGTTGTGCCAACATCACATGTCTCATCAGCCATTATTCTTAGAAAGTCTACTTCATTTGCTTTTTGTACAATTTTTATTTCTAGTTATATGTGCAAGACAATTTATAAGCCGGTTTTGAATCTGAGGTAAGAGGTATGTTGCATTTCTTAGTGCATTTTTCAAAAACGTGGCTAACTCTGTGTTGTCCTTGGATTTCCACTTAAGAAAAAATGTAAAATTGCTGCCTTCTTCCTTCTTTTCTTTGCACCAGTTTCCCCTTAGTGGAACTCCCCTCTGTGCCAGGGAGATTATCACATCTAAAATGGACAAAAGAGTTGCTCGATTTCTCTCAATCTTCTGAGCATACAAATTGTGACATAAATTCGGTTATAGGCTTTTTCTTCTGATTACAAACCTGTAGGAATTCATCAGCTGTCTTCATCGCAGTTTGATGTAATGAAGATTTCTCATGGCGGTTCAAAGTTCCCCTTTCACTTCGACAAGCATTTTTTCCAGTCACTGAATGGTTTCGTAATAAGTTCAGGGTTGGTCTGATCCTGCAGGGCAAAGCAGAAGCATACGGAGCAGTACGCTCCATCACGTGATAGAGTATTTCAACCATGTGTATTTTTTTTCCGATCGCGTGAATACCGCTGGTTCTGGCCGTTTCTTGGGAACATAGAGTGTCTATTTGGAGCCCATTTGTTTTTAAGAATTGTCTTTCGCTTACTATCGTCTAGCCCTTCTTGGTTGATGATTCCTAAATCCGGTCCACTTCCTTGGAGTACCAGACCAGCTACTAGGCTTTCAGCACTGGCTGCAAGAACATTTACATCTCCTGTATGTACATTAACTGTCTCACTCTTAATGCTGCCGACTGCATGTACTTTGAGTAACACCAACGTTATGATTCACTTAAAGTTGTGAAGCGTCTCCGGATTTTTCACTTTTAGATCTCGGACGTTTGAGTCTGGAACTGACACATTTACCACAATTACCGCAGTCTAGCCTAGCACACGGCAGCAAATGGTTGTGCTTGTTTACCTATCGAAAAATGTAAGAATACTGTCATTAGAAATCCTTCTTTACATTGTCCATGTAAAGATCTATCGTCGTGATTGTAGTCTCGTAACAGCCTCTGCTACTGTACGGCGTGTTTTCGGTCGCGGATGTTGGTCAGCCTCGAACTTCCACCTGTCTGTTGCGTGCTGAAGTACCAGGGTACTAGGGCTAGTGCCTATTGAGCGAGTTAGAGTTAAACTTTGGCTTCAAGTTGAGCTCGCAAGAAAGCGAAATTCGAATGCGCTTGAAAAGCCACTCTGGTATTTAAAGACTTAGGCGGCGCTCTGTCATAAGCTCTAGAGCTACACACCAGAGCGTCTACTTCGATAGTTAATCGCTAGGTTGCACCTTGATTTTTTATGACACGCCCAAAAAATCAGAGGAGGCGATCGCCTCCTCTGCCTCATCCTGGCTACGGCCCTGTACTATCAGAGCAGCTAGAACCTTCACCCCTGCTTCTCCTAGGTAAAGTTGAATTAGATAACGTCAAGTCCTTGTCAACGCGCGCTACGCAGCGATCGACTTTCTTTGCAGAGGGTAAAAGAGCGTTTTAGCTAGCACTTCAATTCTGCCCTCACATCGGTTTCGGTTGTCGTCTTATCTGTGGAACGGCTAGTTCGTTCAAGCGACAGTTTTACAGGTCCTAGAGGGGGCGTAGTTGTAGGATAAATGACTCAGAATTGCCGCCAAGCACTCTAGGCAAGCGTTCTGCGTTCTGCGGCGTTTCAGATGACTGAATTAAATCAACTGCAGTCATTTGAAACCTAGAGCTGCTGCTGAGAAGGTAGGAAGGCAAGAAAATGGATGTCCGACGATTGGGTCCGTTACCTAGCACGGGCGTTTGACTGACTGTAACTCGTACAGATCTTGGCTGACATGCAGGGTAACAACATGGTTTGTAGGTAAAGAGTTGCTGATTAGCGATATACGTATAAGTAACTAGGCTGAAGGATGCGTGTGTGCAATTTAGACGCTACTGTCCGGTGAACGATGCGTTTGCCCGATGAACCGGGTATGCAAGGCTCCGCACAGTTTTCAATCTCACTCTAGGCAGAGAAGAGGTAAAATGCTCTCTTTTGGTGTGCTCAATTACAACTTGAATACCTACATTTATGATGTGGTAGGGACTGCGTTCAAAAACGGATAACTGAGAACTCGCGTCCGGAATATGATGGTGTCCGAGGAACGGGGCCGCGCTCTATACGTGTTTACACACAAAGTTCCTTAGCACAATCTTGAGTTCCAAGTGCGTGCGTATAAGTAAGACAGTGGTATAGACGCAAACTCAAAACTAGAAAGTCCAAACAACATACGGCATTGTATGCGGTCGTGTACACCCCGGATATGCCGCAGTAACTAGACTGGGCAACTGAGGCTTACCTTACTTTGGTACCCCAGGCAAAGCAGAGACAAGATCAACCGATTTCCAATAATTTAAAACTAAGAATTCTTAAAAGCTTGAGGGTTATGATAGAATAACACCTTAAACAGTATGCATATGTTTTCTTAGTTTACGCGCAATTGTTGTTATTTTTAGTTCAGATATAGATCGTAAAGAGTCTTACGTGTATTTGTAACGAAAAAAGATTAAATTGTTAAAAATTTTGGACATGCTAATAACTTTTCCAACACACACACACGCGCGCGCGCGCACGCGCGCGTGTGTGTATGTATATCAGTAAAGCTCCAAGACGTTGGAAGTGCGTCATGCAATTATCGCAGACCAGTACGCAATAAGAACAAAAATTAAATGTTTTCAAAATATTACGTTTTAATTAATATTTGTTTTCCAAAGTTGGGAATCGCAAAATACGTAAACACCTTTATGTATGCAGTATGATACTGCAATTATACAAAGGATCGACAATTGTAACTACTGTCTGTTCCCCTTAAGCATGAACCCGGAAGTGAGTAATGAAGTAGAGGTCACACCAGGTGTACTCATTAGTGCACTAAGAGCTACTCCAGTTGGACCATGTTATACCAATTATCTTAAATGGTTCCAGTTGGTGATCCGTTGGTCTTACAAGATAATTGGATAATAGCCATTGCTCCACCCATTTGTGTTTGATATGCACAAGTACTATCCTTCCGTTTCGTTTGTAGGAAAGGCTTAGATAATTTGATAAACAGAAATGCCAGACCTAGCGGTTTCTAACGATACCCAGATCATCGCGAAAGTCCAAAAAACAGCAGAGATATTGATGATTTTTAAAGTTCACACTCATGGGGAACAGACAGTACGTATAGGCCATCTATGTTTGTTCATATTAGTGCAACGCTGAGTGCAGCAAATATACTCCTTTCTCACGCTTTCTCTGGTCTCTTCTCTTTGTTTCGCATTCAGTGTATTGGGTAGCTTGCGTCATTTCGAGTAGTAAGACTTAACTGTGAAATATTTGTGCAACCTGGCTAGGTGTGTAGTCGTCTTCGATCATCTGCTGACACATCGCCCGCAGGCTGTCGTGTTTAATGTCCCTTACAGCTGCCGATCGCTCTTTTAATCCAGGTACACTACCATTTATTATTTCAATATTCAGAATTTCAAAACTAAACATGTCTGCCGCTGGGGTGTTGTGAATTGCGGTACCGCTTACTAGATCAGGCTTTCTTTCTGAAGCAAGATAATTCAAGCCGAGAGATCCGGCAGACTGAGAATCATTTTGAATGTGAGCAGCCCCGAGATGTCCAGCTTGGCTGTCATGTTTTGTGTGACGAGTACGTTTTCTGATCGAATATCACAGTAGAGAAAGGTGGTGTTAACGAATGCATGTTGTTGATACCCGCAGCGCAGTCTCGCAAGATGTCTACCTGCTCTCGCATAGTAAGGTAGTTTGCTCTAGCTGCCGCTATCACGTTGCTTAGAGATCCACTCATTATTTCCATGAGCAGTTGAGGTGGCTGATCGTCGTCTGTGACGGCCTCAAACACTGTTACAATGTTTGGATGCGAAAGCGACAACAGCTATCGATTTCTTGTTGAACAAGATCTCTGATACGCGAGTCGACTATGACATTGTAAACATGCAGCTTTTGCTGCGTACAACCTCTACACCTGTCTAAAACAGGGTGATATCTGTGTGTGTGTGTGTGTGTGTGTGTGTGTGTGTGTGTGTGTGTGTGTGTGTGTGTGTGTGTGTGTGTGTGTGTGTGTGTGTGTGTGTGTGTCAAATGTCAAGTATCTCCCCGTGGTGAGCTTCGGTAACACATTGACAAGTTTGCATGTGACTAGCAGGCTGCTGTCATATTATTGTGAGGAGTATACGTAGTTCCAGATTTTAGCAGCCTACCAATGTTGGTCTTGCAAACCAAAATTTGGTTTATCTCTTTTTGCATAAGTCTGAAGAGAACGGCAATAAACAGTCGTTCCAAGGTTTCAAGGTGTGTACATGTGTGCATGAGTACGTCGATCGGCGGGTGAATGACTCTGTGCGGGTTTGTGTTCGTAGTCAGTGTATGTCTTACACAAAATGTACGATAACAACGATATATATTGTGTGTATGCATGTCCGTTCGTTGAATTATAAGTGTGCGTCTGCATGAATACGCACGCACATGTCATAAAGAAGCGTATGTACGCAGTTTGTGTGCATGCAAGTGAGAATCAATTAATTAATGTACGTATATGGACAAAATTATAGATACCTGACATTTTTGTGTGTAGTACTTTGGTAATAATTTTTTTCTAGCAAAACCAAATGTTTTCCAAATTTCTTTTTTATGGATTGCGCCATTGTTAGTATGTAACATAGCTTGAGTTCATGATTGCAGCTATACTGACTACCTACTGCGCATCTAGTTTGAAGGTTGACGGCCATTTTCACTTTCTTGTCTTTGTACACATTCATCGCTCTTGGACGCTCATTTTTGGCATGCAATCTAAGAATGCTCTGTAGTAAACAGTAAAAGCAATTTTGTGGGTCCTCTTATCAACATTATAGAGAAAAGACGAATCATCTGATTTTGCACATTGATTTCGCATGTCATCACAATTTGAATTGTTTCACAATTTTCAGCAATAAACAAACTTCAACATATTTAAAGAACCATGTGATACTAATTAATTACAAAAACCCTGCCAGGACAAAAACTAAAAAAAGTTACAGCGACAAAAGAACACCGACATGCCACTTCCGGTCCATGTTTTACGTAGGAAAACCTCAAACTGCTACCGCCAAATGTCAGCTGCACTAACACCGCTGCCCTTGAGACTGCCAAACTCATGCGATAAATTAGCCTAAACGTTCAGCTGCACGAAGTTGCAGAGTCTTGTTCCGTGCGATGTTTGACAAGTTGCAGATATGCCTCAAGACAAACAGTTGAGTCTGAATACGCGAGGTGAAATTGAAGCCCTTCATTCAGTTGGCCACTCTGTGCGTCAGATTGCAGGTTTTTGTCCGCCGCTCCAGGAATTCCGTTCATCAGTGCCCGCAACGGCTTTCCCATGGCACCAGCGATTATAAAAAACGACCTGGACGTGAGAAGGCAACTACAATCCGGGAAGATCATCGACTGAAGAGAATGGCACTGCAGAACCGTAGAGCACCATCACGACTGCTCTCGTATCAGCTGGCTGAAGAAACCGGCAAGCAGGTGTCAGGTAGAACAGTCCGTCATCGTCTCAGTGAGACAGGAGTGAACGCTCGGAGGCTTATAAAAAACCGCTGCTAACAGAAAACCACCAACGTTTGCGACTGCGATGGGCAACCACTCACACACGGTGGACTTTGGATGACTGGAAATCTGTTCTTTTACAGATGAGTCAAAAGTCAGCATAGGAAACAATGGTACTCTGTACGTTTAGCGTCGCAAAGGTGAGGAATTTCTCCCTGAATGTTGTGACCGTACGGTCCAGCACGCGGCTAGTGTGATGGTGTAGGGATCAATGTGTTGGCATGGTGTGGGGTCCCTGGTGAAACTGGAAGGTCGTTTGGACAGCACAGCGTACCAACAGGTTCTGGAGGAGCACATACTTACAGACGCAGCGGCACTGATACGAGACGACGTAGTCCTCCAGCAGGACAACGCGCCAATTCACACGTCTCGGTCAACAAGACAATGGCTACGCCAGCATGACGTCACACTGTTGGACTGGCTGCCAAAATCGCATGATGCGAATCCAATTGAGAACTTGTGGCATAAAATCAAAACTGCTGCCAACCGTCGCCAACACATTGATACCTCTAGCAAACATGTCGATGTAACGATCAGCATTTGAGTGGGACACACGTAACTATAACAGTGCTAGCTGGCAGCATATATAGACATTCTCGCCACACGTACCATTAGAAACAAGGTCAGTCTTCATATCATCAAACTGCTCATGAGCTGTGACTGGCCCAACAAACTTGTAATCGTGTCCCAAAATGATAATAATGTTTGAAAACAGTTTTCAGAAACCATGCAGCTTAGCTATACTTGCACAAATAATGACTCAAAGTAATTTTTTCTAAAGAAGCGTTTGGCACATGGACGTCTCCTCTCTACAGGCTTGAAAGATACACATTTTTATTTTATTGCGGTTTAAAGCTGTTGACCGCATTCACTAACTAGATTTATCGTAAAAATAACATCGTTCCGCACCGTCTTAGAAAAATTGCGTGACGACTGAGCTTATACATATACAGATTGTCCTTTCTGCAAAACTTAACCCTATCAGCATAATTGACCAAGTACCGAATAGCAATTTACTTAATATACAAGAACTTAAAACGTTGTCTCTAACTGCTCTTGCTACTCCTCAAATACAAGAAATGACGCTTCTTATCAATGTTTTAGTTCCATGGAGGTTTTACTAAAACTCAAACATTAGTAGCACGACTTACTATGAGCATAATAACAACAGCAATTATATAGAATAAAACTACAACATGCACGGCTGTCAGATTTGTAGAACCATAGTTAGATCCATCTTCCCTAGTCAGAAAGTTCAGAGCTTGAACTGCATTGTCAGCCATATAAAGCGTGTCGTGTCCCTCGTCTTTCGTTCTGCTACGTTCTAGTGTCAGTAACCGCACGTTTAGATTGTCACTTGGATCACGCGTCTCAACTTCCAATGCTTGTAGCTCTGCTATCTTTCGCTCGACGACCGTCGATGAGTTCTGTTTCATCTCATTATGTGTATCTTTCCATATTCTTATAGCAAGCTGCAGGCACCTGACAGTAGCTATTCGAAACTTGATGACCTTGTCACTTGTCACATCACATTGAGAGTATTCAAGACACACGCGCGCAGCTACTTCTGCGGCTTTGGCAACTTTTTGATGCTTTTCCTTATACAAATCCAAGTGACACTGTAAGCTTGTTTGACACAGTTTTAAAGCTAACTTCATTTTACGCAATTTATCATCAGCTGCTTTAAGGTTTTCGGCTTCTTTAAGTCGCAGGGTTGAAATTTCTCGGCACAACCAGGCGTAATAACGATGTCTTGCGTTGTAGTGCTCTTTAATCTCTTTCCGTACGCGAATGCACTGCTTGAAAGTGCGGCGGTACACATCCGTGTCATCCTTCTCCATTGCCTTACGAGCCGTTGCCACTAGACGATGAGCTTTGTAGAGATGAAATCGAAAGTATTTAGCTTGTTGTAAAACACTCTCCGCTTTTTGAAACATTTCTATAGCCTCGTCGTACTTGCCTTGTCCGAAACAGGCACGTCCCAAGTTTCCAAAGCAAGATGCTTGCTCAAAAATGTCTGACATGTCATTGCTTTCTGTCACGTCTCCACGACTAACAATCAATGGTTCCACTTCTTTCAACAAAGTTTCAGCTTGCCGAAATTCGTTCAAATCTAAGTGTATTTCTGCTACAACTTCCTTAGTTCTTGCTTGAAGGTTAGAAACGCGAGGGGAGCTGGGAAGTTTTCGCCATATTTCTAGAGCCAGACGAGTGCATTCGGTTGCTTCACTAAACTTTCCTAGTCTCCGCTTGGCCGATCCCAGCTCTAGCAAAGTCTCACCTTCATTCATAGTTTTATGTTCTCTAACATTCTGCCTAATTTTACTTAAACAGTCTTCTAAAAGCTTAATCGATTCCTGAAAATGACCAACCAGTGCGAGTCTCTTTCCACTTTGTAACAAAAAGTTGATATCATATACAGTCATATCGTTCATACGTCGGTAGCATTTCATTACGTGAGGAAACAGTTCGCTATACAGCTGCCACCGGTCTGAAGGAGATCCCTCCAAGACGTTGCTCAACAGAGCGCTGAGAGCACCAATAGATTCCAATCTATCCTTTTCCTCTTGACGGCAAAATAGCAAGTGCTGAATTAGCGGATGAACAGAAAAAGCATTATTTTCAGTGTCTACATTAACCAAGTGATATTGTTCCAGCTTAGACAAAGGCACCTCAATAGACACCGGTACGTGCAGGCTGTCCCCCTTTTGCCGCACACCTCCTTTCTTCCGCGCTTCAAAAAATTTTCTCAAAGAGTATCGCTCGTGCAAACCCTTTGAACCGAGAGAAAATAATTGCATGGGAATTGGATGACCGACTCCACAAAAAGCAACGATACCCATAATCTCACGTACACAGGAATCTTTCGACGTTTCCAGGAAATTACGTTCATATACTTGATATATGTTCGCTTGCTGGTTTCCCCGAAATGGAGATTCTACGGGCAAAGTCTCAGAATCTGAGCGAGAATACTCTTTCAGGTATTGCGAAAGTTTTAGTTTTTTCGTCTGAATATAGGCCGTTACTTGCTCTACAGCCAACGGGACACCTCTTACTAGTTCATTAATCTTTTTCGCTGCTTTCTTTTCCACACCGTCGTCTGACGATCTCCATTTGACACCCGCACTTCTCGCTCTGTCTATCAACAACTTTACTACAACGTCATCGTCCAATGGTTCCAGAGTGTAAGTTTTGTAGATATTGACTGAATCCAGTGTTTTTATCCGAGAAGTGAAAAGAGCATGTACATATTTGCTGCTCAGTCCATGTTCAGGAAGCATCTTATAGACTTTTTTGATCATCGCCAATTCGTCACAACCATCAAAAACCAACAAAATTTTGAAGTGATCATCAGCTTTAAGTCTGATCCAACGCTTCACACCTTCCACTTTCTCGTAGACACGAAAATCTTCAGTAGCCAGAAGCTTGATCTGAAAAGTTGATGTGGTACACACCTCGTCACTAATTTTCGAAACACTTTCTACGAAAGTTTCATCGCTTGCACAGTTAATCCACAAAACCAATTCGTAAATAGATTGCTTAAGTTGATGAACAAGTTTAGCAGCTACTGTTGTCTTTCCGATGCCAGCTTGGCCACAAATTGCGCCTATGCTGTCTTTAGAGAGCATTTCGGCGACGGCCTCGACGCATCCATTTCTCCCTTCGAAAGACGCTGCATGCGTTCGTTCATCCGGTACATTAATGAGCCAAGCAATAAGAATAGGATCGTTTCCTCTGTATTCGTCGTCGTCACTCGATGATACCGAATTCAAACTGTACAGCCGACGTCGGGACCTTGGATCTAGGAAATATAATTATACGGTATATAGCGTATTCAATCTTGTGTAACGACAGCACGCTGCCTTCTCACATTGTCAAATTGTCAATTGTTGATGATGTTGATTGACTGTCATGCGAGAATGTGATAGTTGCGTAATGCGGTGATACATACAAATGTGGCAACACTACTTTGCTAACAACATATGTCATGCGTATTGTTTACTAAACGGGTGGCGTGGACTGTGCATAAGAATGCATTTTATACCCTACAGCTGTCTGGCAGGTCATTGGCATCCGTCCGTCTTGAAACGGTGGCATTGCGTAATTTACTCTAGGCGCGCATGCGCTAAATAGAGTACTGTACGCACTCTGTGAATCACTGACTGAACGAATGAACAAAAACGACCGGACAGACGGATGGACATTAGAATGCAGCGCATGCGCTCATTGTAAACGCTGGTGTTAATTATTTATTAACAGTATTAAAAGTTGCAAATTT
Organism: Corticium candelabrum; assembly: GCF_963422355.1. Lineage (NCBI taxonomy): Eukaryota > Metazoa > Porifera > Homoscleromorpha > Homosclerophorida > Plakinidae > Corticium > Corticium candelabrum. The sequence goes on from NC_085095.1 coordinate 5,057,785, forward strand.
TAGCAATGAAAATGACTGTAAAGGTTAATTAAGGAATATTCTAGACCCACTTCATGTGCTCGCACTGTAAAGAGCGTGACTGCATGGAGAGTCCTCACCAGAAAACAAAGTTGGTGATAGTGTATTACATATGGCAAACTTGTCTGAGCACTTATCTAAGAAGAATGCTGTGTCCGAGATACAAATCTTCTATCTTGACTAGACTAGCAAATTCAGAAGTTCTGTTAATAAGCTAACAACGCGTTTACAAGAAGCCTTGCTGCAGATTTTCAGTTTACTCCCTTAAGCTCTTGCCAACTTCTCCATTAATTAATTAATTAATTAAGAGCCATTATGTTGCATAGAACCAGCAACCTTGATATTTCATTGCTGTAGCACCCCGTGGGGCGTCACTACAACAAGCAACCAACAGTACGAAAGTGTTGCGATCATGCAGCGCATATTTTGCGACTGGTAATCTGATGTTCGAGGCTACCCGAATATATTCGAGAGTGGGAATCAATAGTTTGGCATGACTACACAAGATTTCAACCAACTAGTGCAAACAGCATTTCCCAAATAGCGTGGCAACGTAAACTCACTACGACACACTCTTTATAGAAATTTGAGAAACTATCTAGAGACAATCATGCATCTGCCCCATCATGCAGTTTGACACTGTATACAGCAACCATGCATCTGCCCATCATGCACACCTTCAGACACTGCTGCTAGTACCCATAGCTTAATTAATTAATTTATCCGCACCTAAAACGCATTATTAGTATGTCATTCGACTATCCGCCACCTGTGGATGTGCCGAGCAGTCAGCTCTGCCTGCCTCACATGCAAGACCGCACTTGCAACATGCATGTAAATAGTAGAGAAGAATTTGTGAAACCAACTTGTCTTACCTCTTGAAATTTTACTTGCATTTGTTTCACCACTTGATAAAGATTTGTTAGAGTCGGATAAGAACTTTCCTTTTTGCAGATACCAAATAACAAACGATAAAACCAGTATAAAGCAAACAGTCCGCTGCCAGGCACCTAACAACACATGGCACCATAAAAGGTCACTTGTATGCCTAAATCTACTCACATGTACTATACCAAGATTTGTGAACGATTGTACTACAGAAAGCGTCATTCCTGACTGTCGATAAGCAGCTATGAATCCAGCAATAACAACAATCACTGCAGCCACCCAAACGTACCACCAGAATACTTGATCTGTACATATAAACACACAATGATTGGATACATTCTATAATTAACCAATGACACGGTGATGGATATATTTGTATATTCAGGGTTTTCCTAGTTCCTTGAAGTTGTCTATAAACTAGCTGAAATCTCAAATAACCTCTGCCTGGTAAAGCACTACCAACAGGCGTTAGCTGCATGCCCTGGGTCTCCCGGAATGTATTCTAACTATAACGCTAACGAAAATTTGCATGAGAGTGACACTACAGCCATTGATTGTACTTAGAGTTATCAAAATAGCGTTTCACTATCTAGTCAAGAAATATTATCAATTTCTTTCGATACCATATACCTACTACATTTCTTTATAAAGTCTTCCCATGTAACCATCTTGAATGGCAAACTCAGTCATGCATATCTTAGACAGATATTTACACAAACATTCTACACCTAAATAATTATACCGATATCTACTCACTACATAACTAAACCCCAAACCCTCATAAAGAAATAGCAATTTCTCTATATTAGTACACGTACCGCCCATGCCTGTTTTGCCGTGCAACATACTCCTGTTAGTCCTACGGTTAGCATTAGCGGTAAGTTTTATAGTCTTCCAAGTGGACAAGAAACAGCAAGACTTGGTATTTCTATGCACAAGACAAGCGTTGCAACATAAATTTTAACTTAGTCTTGTGTAGCCAGACCCCGCCGCGTAATACTTTCGGGCGAAAATGGGTCTGGTGAACAGCCTTTGATGTCGCTTTGTGCCGCGTAGACAGAAATCGACTATCTCAAAAGACCGGATTTGGTTTCTTAAACGCTTTACTAAAGACCAGATTGGTATGCAAGCAGTGCAATTTTTATCTCAATTAACTTCTCTTGTTTCGTAGAGAACAACTCCAAGACTACAGCTAGAGTCGCTAGTCGTTGCCGTTTGTGAAATCTGCATGTCTACAGAAGCAATTCAACGCGGCCGCGGGAACGTTGACGTCGACAAGCTCCACGTCGTATACGTCTAGCGTTGTGCGCTCGTGTCACAACCGAGACTGAATGCGAACGCGTTACAGTTGTGAACTGTCACGTACAACTGTAACATTGTGACAGTTCACGTCTGTCAAGTCCCAATGTTACTCAAAATGAGGCGGGAGAGTCACGACAGAGATCAGAAAGAGGTTGTATATGTCTGAAAAAGACGCAAAACAGACAAGAGCCGGGTCCTAATAAGGCCTCACCTGATTCGATACATCGCTATACGCGCTAGTGAAAGTTTTGAAAAGAAAACTTGTTGCTTTCGCTCTAGACTCACGTGGTTAACAAACGCCAAGACATCAAAGTAGCACCCCAGTGTCCCGTGAGACGTGATGACGTCGTTAGTGCCAAGCACGCCCGCATGAAAGGTCTACTAGGAACATACGCTTCCGGGGTCTGTACAACATTTAGTGGTCACAATTGTGTATTTAACAGTCATTCTGGCATTCCCACGATTATGCTAAACGTCTGCAGACTATGTAATTTATTTGTTGGCCATAGCAACCGTAATACATTACAAATAGACGGTAGAGTACTACTGTACAGTTGTGTTACAGCTATAGAGCAACACTACACGTGTCGTGGGAAGCATGAGGCGACTCAGTCAAGGACGCTACATACCAAAGCCGTTTAAACTAGTGCATACATATCTGCTACACTTGCTATATAGCCTACTGGCTCATTAGCCTGTTCTTCGCTGGGAAATGTAATTACCACAAATTCCGTTACAGAATTTAGTTATTGGGCGGAGAAACACACTTGTGAATAATTCGTTTCCTGTGCATGTGATCAAACGTTTTATATATAATTATCTACATACCCGGATATAATCAACACACACACACACACACACACACACACACACACACACACACACACACACACACACACACACACACACACACACACACACACACACACAATGGACAAATGTTAAGCCGTCCACGTCTCTCGACGTCGACCTTGAGGTGAGTTACGGAGATAGCTCCCTTTGCCTCTAGAGGTCCTCCATGCGCTACGTGGAGTCTTGGGGCCAGCGCTACACTCCACCTGCAGCAGAGGCACTGACAATGGCGCAGCTCTGGGACTGGACACCAGGGCCCACACGTCTACTGCATGATGTTGCTGCAAAGCCAGCGGTCTTGTCCACCCCAGTCAATGACCAGGTACTCATTTATACTCGTGAGTCGAGAGAAGCAAGTGTGGGTGAGTTTCTTGCTCAAGGAAACTTCGACAGTGGAGCCTCCACCGGGATCGAACCTTCAACCCTCATCACGGAATGCAAGATCCCGGATGTCATCACCAATGCTCTACCGTCTGCTCCACGCCCCCTCCCCACACACGCACATGCACACACACACACACACAGCTTTTTTATTTAACTTGCGCAGAAGCAGAGCAGTAAGGGTTCATCATGAAGATAGAAGTGTGGAAGTATCAAATTGGAAAAGGTGGGCGTAAGCGTGTAAAATGACACCACATCTAAGCTAGGCTATGTTCTGCTTTTACTTGAGTCATTGTAAGTGGTGCAGGCCACATTGTTAGGTCACTTCCTAGGACTAGTTGCCGCCAATATAATCTCTCGACTTTGTTCGGATTTTGATTGTAGATTTTCGTATGATTTTTATAAACTGCCGTCTAAGTTAATGCTCCATGTTTCTGTCAATGCATGTTGATTGACAAGACTTATACGTAGCTGGGTTGCAAAGGTGCAACCATGCAGGTTGAGTACTCTGTAGATCGGTCTGATCTGACAGAGTCATACATCAATTATCGGACATTCCCCAATATCGGACACTGGCGTACGGAAACCAGACGAGGCGTACTATCCCGATGGTCGAAGTCATCGTAATGCCTGAAAATCTATATCAAATAGGATAGTCATTGATTGCCGTGTGGACTACACAGAAACATGTACTTTGCTGAGCTCACCTGCCGAGTTGGTGGGCGCCCAGATGTGAGTAAAGACCCCACTTGCCCATCATGGAGGGGCATAACGACACATAATATATTTTGTTCATACCACTACAGGTACATTGCTCTAGGCAAGACAAGATACATACACAAACAATAAATATAGATATTCATAGAAGAATAAACGTAGAAGGATAAACAAACATAAATTAAGGGTTAATCCAGTTCTTGAAGTACATGTAGGACAACACCATGATTCTTGTCCTTGTCTCATTGTCCACTGATCGCCACAGATTACCTTGAGTATTCATAATGAACCCGCTCACTAATTCATCATTAGAATGAACTGCTCTCCCTAGGAAAGACAGCTGGCTAACGTGCAATAGATCTAGAGCTTCCCTGATAGGTTCTCCAAGAGTTTCCCGCAAGGATGTTCTGTTTGAGATCCCTAGTCCTCTACGATACCCTCTTCTCCACGCTTGATGTAGTAAACGTTTGACACTCATACAACATTACATGTAAGGCCACCTGTCTCTAGCTACAGTAACTGTATGTACTCGCTCTACTCTTCTGAGTGTGTACTGGTGTGTGTCTGTGTGTGTGTGTGTGTGTGTGTGTGTGTGTGTGTGTGTGTGTGTGTGTGTGTGTGTGTGTGTGTGTGTGTGTGAGTGTGTGTGTGTGTGTGCTCGCTCGCGCGCGGCCTCACATGTGATTGTCTATCAGGTGATTAGATTGTCAGGTGACTAGTTATTTAATTAAAGTTTCAGTTTCGTATACGGGACTTTATGCTACATGCTAATATTGAGATGGTTGACTTCACGAGTAGTCGGTCAACGATATTTAGACGGCGAGAAATCGTTTACAGTGAGGAATATGATTTTCTAGGTTCCGGAGGGTTTGGTATCGTCTATCGATGTCGGTTGGCGGAGTCTAGGAAAGTAGCGGCGGTCAAAGTTCTCAAAATGCGACACAGACTGCGGCAAACGTAGAAATACAGAGGTAGCTCAGGTGGCACAATCTGTATGTGTCTTGTTTATGTGCTTTAGGGAAGAAAATACTTTCGTTCGAGAGGCAAGCATATTACAACAGCTTGTTGATTGCCCGTATATCATTCGTTTCTTGGGCTTGTGCATCGACCCTGGACATTATGCGATTGTTATGGAATACGTGGAGTTTGGAGATTTGGAGAACATGTTGCTTTCTGAAGTAGACGACCATCCGGTCTTGAAGCAATGGAGGTGTCGCATTTGCATGGCTCTAGAACTTGCCAAAGGGATGGACTATTTACACAGTCTGCAACCACCGATTATTCACAGAGACTTGAAGACAACGAATGTGTTGGTGGGTCGCAACTACCACTGTAAAGTGAGATCTAAATGTTGTCTTGTTTAGGAGTAAGGTTGTAGTTATATCTGAAACTACTGACTTCTAGATCATTGATTTTGGGCTGGCCACAATTCGAGATATTTCAACACAATCAACAGGAAACACGATGGAAGGAACGTTAGCATTTACTGCACCTGAAATATTTAGTAGAACAGTTAAGAGGGAGAAGGAAAAGAAAGTTGATGTTTACGGGTAAGTCATTTGTACCTATGACATTGACAATGGGGTGGGTGTTAGGAGGATCAATTGTTGTATTATAGATATGCAATGATTCTTTGGCAGTTGAAGGAAATGAAGACACCCTATGGTTGTACATATTTTGTTCTTCTTATTAGTATATTAACATTGTTATCATTTCTAGCTGGTGAGTTACCTTTTGTCACACGAGTCAATGTTCTGGCTGGTCAGAGGCCTTTACTAAGTGACGATGACTGTGTAGAGGGATATAGAGAGATCATTGTACGTTGCTGGGATGGACAACCTGACTGCAGACTACACTTCAAAGGTAAATCAAAATAATATTATTAGTTCAAACGTTTAGAATATATTCTTGTAGAGATCGTAACTATGATGGATGGAATCATGAGCAAAATTGGCACGGCAGCATTGACACCATCGCCTGATAGAGATGCTACAGCATTTGGTATCACTGCATCATTTGACAGTGGTGTGTGTGTGTGTGTGTGTGTGTGTGTGTGTGTGTGTGTGTGTGTGTGTGTGTGTGTGTGTGTGTGTGTGTGTGTGTGTGTGTGTGTGTGTGTGTGCAAACAAGTGGTTACCAGGTATTTTAAAAACATGACAACTACTGTAATTGACATTACTCTATATTTTTTGAGTTTGTCTCTATACCGCTGTCTTACTTGTACGCACTCACTTGCAATCCAAATGGTGAAGATTGTGGTAAGGAATTTTATGTGTAATTACGTAAACACGTTTATCATATGCATACGGTGCTAGCTATAGTTCTATGTAAAGTAGACAATGATGGCAAGGACCGTACGTTATCATGAGAGACCATCCCATTCAATAGCTTCTAGTTTGCGTCGGTGTCTGTCTGACTCGAGCCGCTTGACGTCAACACGCACATGCCATGTTTATAGGGGCCAAGGGCTACATTAATTAACAACCCGTATATCCAGATACGTTTTTGTTGTGACGGAGCATTACAACCTAAAACCGTGCTATGGACAATATCATAATGCGAAATTTTGGCTCATTCTATCCATATCGTGTTTTATACATATTTCTGCCTCTATTTCGGGCAAATCGGCTATATTCGCGCCTGGGTGCTGAGCTGATAGGTCGATGATGATTGTACAACAGGAGTCAGTAGCTTTTAATGCTATACAGCAGTCACATGCAATTTTGGCCATGTGATGCACGCCGACTTGGAATTTCTTGACGCGTGACGACGCGTAACCGTCACGTCTTGAGTCTTGAGCTCGTGTTTGATGACATAATCATGCCTCTTACGACGAACCGATAGCAGAAATTGTTTATTGTTTTAAAATAGCTGGCAATCAAAAGTTTACGATCCGACATTTACAAATTACTGTCTTGTTTCTGTCGTTAGCAGATCTCAAGCTCCAAGCTAGTTTGCCGATCGAGACTAGGTCGTCCAGTCCAGCAAATCTCGAAGATTTTGTGAGGGCAGCTGGTGATGGCAAGCTACTACAGATGATGAAGGCTCTTTGCCAGCTGAACGATCTGAACCAGCAGGACTCCAACGGAGACGTAGCACTTTGCCAAGCTTCTAGAGGTGGACATCACGATATCTGCTCTAGGTTGGTGATGGAGTACAAAGTAAATGTCAACGCCAGAGACTCGCAGGGAAAAAGTCCTATCCATCACGCTGCAGCATGCGGACACGACAAGGTCGTAGAGCTGTTCGTTGACAATGGAGCCACCGTTGACGTCATAGACGACGAAGGGTGGAGTCCTCTACACTATGCGACTCAAAGCGGAAGTCTGAACTCTGTTCGAGCACTTCTTAGGAAAGGAGTACCGTTGAACGCGCAAACTGCAAACGGAGATACGGCAACGCACTTAGCAGTGCTATCAAGCGAATTCTCGCCTGAGGTACTCAAACAACTGAGTGGGTGGCCGGGAGTGAAATTAGATCTAAAGAACAAAGAAGGCGAGTCTGCACTAGATGTGGCCAAGAGAACTGGAAACAGGCAAGCTGTCGAACATCTTGATACCTCAAGCTTGTGTGGTGAGTAACTTAACTTACTTGCAACGAAGTTGATATCGTGCGTTATGCTAACCATGTAAATATTCAAATTGTCGTCTGAATTGCAGAAACACCAACTTTGAGCAAAAGACAAGAAATCATTCAAACTTCTGTGCAGTTGTCTGTTAGTAAAGTAAGCCGTCCTACTGCAGTACCTAGACGTAACAAGCCCACAATAAAACCACGACCAGCCACTTGGATTTCAAGTCCGGAGCGCAACACTGTTGACGGATCTCGTCTTTTGTCACCTGGTGTGTGTGTGTGTGTGTGTGTGTGTGTGTGTGTGTGTGTGTGTGTGTGTGTGTGTGTGTCTGTGTGTGTGTGTGTTACCAAGAACGTAACGCGCGCAGCAAACGCACGACATCATGCGTTATGTCTACTCAACTCACGTCTCAACCTGACGGTTTTGTCTCTGCAGGAGTACTCACTTACGTCAAGAGCAAGTGGACGTCGTTCAGTGTGATAGCCATAGCGCTTGGAACGTTTCTAGTTGCGCTCTGGCTACACAGTCCTCTACTGGAGTTTGCTGCGACCGGCACTCTTATCTTGCTGGTGCTGCTAAGATTTCTGTTGAATTCGATTTCAAGTGGTGAACGTACAGGTGAGCAACATCGTTGGTGACTCTAGAGAGATAGACAGTGGCGTAGAAAGATGTTCGAGCGGGGGAGGGGGCTGGACCGTCGCGATGAGTACGCAAAAACTACTTGGCTTAATTGTCAGACTGTAAGCAGATTTGCAAAGTTAGACAATTTCAATTCCTAAATACTAAAGAGGGGGCTTTCGTTTCCCGCTTTCTACCTTGGTACACACTGTCGACTATTCATAGGCCAGATCTCTATATCTCTACGTCTGATCTGTCTGTCTGTCTGTCTGTCTGTCTGTCTGTCTGTCAATACAAATATTTTTAAGCATTGTACTATTATACATATATTAACTGCAAATCACTATAGTGAAGTCTAACTACCAGCAATTACAAGCTTCTAAAATCTTCAAATTACAGCTATACACGCACAAGAAGGAATACTAGTTAATAGAAAGTAGAGTTCAAGAGTCAAACAGTGAGAAACAGGTAGAAACATGATGATTACAATCTCCACAGAAGAAGCACTAGACCATAACGTGGACAAGGTAAGGCAGCGATAATTCAATGTAGACTAAAGCCATCAGAGAAAAAAAGGTTGAAAACTGAGGAAAGCAAATATACTAAACGAAGATGAAGAGGTCCTGGTCACTCAGGAGCAACAGCTACTTGCGTGAAAGACGCACTAGGCCACATAAACGTGGGAAAGGTAAGGCTTTGATCAATCCACGAAACATTGAAGCCATGCAAGAGATCAGATGAAGACAAATGTGATGACAGGAGAATCCCCGGAAGACGCACTGGCTGTCTGTCTGTCTGTCTGTCTGTCTGTCTGTCTGTCTGCCTGTCAAGAATCATTTATTTCTTACAATCACACTGTCTGCCTGTCTGTCTGCCTGTCTGTCTGCCTGTCTGTCTGTCTGCCTGTCTGTCTGCCTGTTTGTCATTTATTTTTACATCAAACTATGATACAATTTTGCAAAGAACTACAGTAATACAACTAGAATAATGTTTGTTGAAAGCTAAAATTCTTATATATAACTAAGACTAATGACGAAAAAATTGGGTGCTGAAAGAGTCAGGCCTCTCAGACCCTCCGCGCAACATGCTAAGTTTACTTGATATAACTTGAACATTACACTTCTGTAATAGTACAGAGAGTTTTTTTCTTCCAAAAGTCTAAAAATTCCGCAGCATTAGGTCTTCCTGCTTCATCTGATGAAAAGGCTGCCAGTTTCTGCAAAAATTTCTTGCTTCTTCTCCAATGATCCAAAATGTTCCATAACCCGTGGCACGACTTTGACTACTGAGCCTCCAGACAGTTTGTGTTGTTCGTACGTGGACATCTTTCTGGTTTCTCTTTGATTAGCTGCAACCCTTAGCTGTTGCCTCAGCAGAGATTGGGAAAACATCTGAGCTCCAAGGGTGTGCCAAGGAGATGTCAAGATCAAGATTAGAACCCGACTCAGCATCAAAAATGATAATGTCAGGTCTACATTCAGAGTTAGTATACCTGTTTCTTAGCTCACGACAATGGTGAATTTGTAGACTTCTAAGGCACTCCGACCACAATCCAGCAATAGACTCATGGGACCAAATAGGGCCTCCCCTGTCTTGCAGGTAAGTAAGTGGTATCCACTGTCGTCTAGAGATGCATTGCAATTACAAGACTCTACCCATTTTGAAATGGTGATAGGCAGACCCAATCTCACACGACACGCCAAGCGAAATTCGCAAGGATTGAGTGCGAATCCGTATGAGGTTGGTAGCGCATGCAACCATGCGCCTGCGCTTTTTCCTTGAAGGGAACGAAATCTTGCTTCATTTCTTGCAGTTGGAGCTGCATCAACCAAGTGTTGGAGATCTTCTTTGAGAGTAGAAATAAACAATTGATGTTGTATTTTTTAATTCCTTTGTAATCTGAGATCTTCTTGTTTGTTGGAAAGTATGATCGAAAAGCATGACCAACGGGGCTAGATACATCACAAGTGAATTTGTCCATGATGACTTTTAGATGTGGGAAACGAGATAGTAGCTCAGATATGGTATGGGACCACGAAGCAATAAAAGCAGGTCCAGCGATGGAAGATAGTGGGGTTAGACCAAATCCACCCATACGAATAGGGAGACATGCCTGTTTCCAGACCTGATCATTTGCAAATGTTTCACCAAGAAGATGAACAAATGCTTTCAAGATTGAAAATCTTGGATGGACGCAGTTTCAGATAGCAAGATAGGCTCTACAAATCTAGCCAAATGATCAAGTCTAGGAATATGACAATGTTTTAAAAGTAGCATTGAACTTTGCCGATCTTCTAGTTTTTGAGTTGGTCGCAAAGTTGGTCCCCTGAATGTGCAGCCTTAACACACGTTGTAGACATGAAACTAGATGTACCAACTGGTATATCCACAAAAATCGAACCATCATGACTCACAGGAATTTCGTCAAAGCCAGTGATATGAGTAACATTGGGACTGAAAACTTCACACTTGGTTTCAGAGACAGACCAAATTGACGGTTGAAAAAGATTTTTTGAGCATATTGAAAGCTGCAAGCACTTTGTCAGTACTACCCAGCAAGAAAACATCATCCAAGTATGCAAGCAAGGTGACTTCAGGGATGTTGTTTTGTATTTCAGATAAAATAGGATGAAATAATTGTTGTCGCAAAAAAGAACTAGTCTTAGTGGATCGCCTTGATGGACTCCTTCTTGAGATGGAATGACAATTGATGACGATCCTTGTAAATATACAAGAGAGCTAGAGTGACCATACATTTGTTGAATGTGACTGAACAAGTTAGGAAAGGCCTTACACACTTCGTTTAGCATATCACACTTACTGATTGAATTGAAAGCATTGCGAACATCTGATTTGAGAACGATCCAATCTTGATTAACTTCTAGCATCAGACCAATGTGGTGAGCAACAAGCTCAGTACCGTTCTGTACTAAAACTCCATGATGAATAGGTGTAAAATAATTAGCAAATGCTTCTTTCTTCTGTACACAAATTGCTGGCGCAGTAAGACGACGAAGTGCATCTCCAACAGCTATAGGATGAACATCTCCATTAGACTTAGGAAGAGCAATCAGTCTGGATGGTGACATAAGCTTGGCAATTTCAGGAGGCAATATACCCTTAGCTATAGCTGAACATGCAGAGAAAAGGCATTTTGCTGTGTTCTCATTATCAATCAATCCTTTAAAGTGTTCAAAACGCCATCTACAGGTCCAACACCAGACCCACGAGGAGATCTCCGTACTGTATCGTAGAAAAGTTTTCAGACAAATTGATAGCTGCGCTGTCGGGTGTGTTTAATAAATCGATACTCTTGACCCTAGGAGGATGTTTGACGCCAGTTTCTTAGCTGTATCCGCTGTAGATGGAGCCAGACCAGCGCTGGTAAGGACTCTAGGGGCTCGGCCTTGATAGCTCTCCACAACGCACAAGCCGTAAAGCAGCTGCACGACGGGCCTCTTCGTTTCGTTTAGTGGGTTTTGCAGCAAGGAAGTCTTCCAAACAGACAAGCTGCTTCCACTCCCACAAGTGTCTGTCTGTCTGTCTGTTTGTCTGTCCGTCTGTCTGTCTGTCTTTCTGTCTGTCTGTCTGTCTGTCTGTCTGTCTGTTTGTCTGTCTGTCTGTCTGTCTGTCTGTCTGTCTGTCTGTCTGTCTGTCTGTCTGTCTAATACATATATTTTCAACATTGAAATCTACAATTAACACAACTAAGCAACTCTACTGTCCCAATCGTACAAAATCTCTACCAAACTAAAACTCTACAGGAACCAGCCCTATATAGGGCCGTACAGTAAGGCACATTAATAATTGTGTATATAGTTCATTCTTTTGACTTTCCTTGTATGTTCCAGTAAGCGGGATGTCTTCCTGAAAATCACTCTAGCGTTACATTGTTGTAACTGAACTGATAAACGTTGTCTCCAATATTTTGTAAAATTGGATGCATTCTGGCGACCGTCCTCATCATAAGACATGAGAGAAAAAGAATCTTTAGAAACTGTTGAGCCTCATCACCCTATCTGCCATAATGTTCAAGTACCAAAGGGATTGCTGTTGGTGCATACCTTCCTGGTAGCAGTTGGGAGTCATACTTTGTATGTTTGATCTTTTCTCTTCTGGATGCGGGAGGCCCATCAGTATAAGCAGCTTTAGATAGGATATCTTTGCTGAATGGATGTAATAGAGCAATGCATAATTCTGCTGCTGGCATGCAGAATGATTGCGCACCATAGATGTCTGGCCTTCCCCTGGAGGTGGTTTGGCGATCTTGATACTCAATGTAGTACGGTACATGTAACTGGCTGAGACAATCTGCCCACCCAGAAACCATACAGTTGTGAGACCACACTGGTCCACCTCCAACTTTACAAGTCAACAGATGATACCCTTCTCTATCGACCGTTTTTCCACAGTCACATTCGTACTCATCTGCCAACAAAGGCAAGCATCGCCATTCCCAACCTCATGAATGCCGCCAAGCGGAAATATCCAGGTAAACTGCGAGATTCTGGGTTGATGGAAAGGCATTTAGCCAAGAACTTGCACCTTTTCCTTGCAAGAAGTGTAATCGTGCTGAGTTCTTTCCAGATTCTTTATCCAATAAAATACTGACTTGAGCTTTCAGGACCTTATCTATCAGATGCTGCTGCAGACGCTTAGTATTAGACAATAGATCATTTATTGATTGATCACGATCTAAACATTCGTGAAGAATATGGACTACAGAATTTTCAGGACTCTTTGGGGATAATAAAACATCAATCTGAGGTTCTAAAGCTACGAAACGTTTGAAAGCTCATGCACAGAATGAGCTTGTCTGTCTGTCTGTCTGTCTGTCTGTCTGTCTGTCTGCCTGTCTGTCTGCCTGTCTGTCTGTCTGCCTGTCTGTCTGTCTGCCTGTCTGTCTGTCTGCCTGTCTGTCTGTCTGTTTGTCTGTCTGTCTGTGCGTCTGTCTGTCTGTCTGTCTGTCTGCCTGTCAAAAATGCATATATTTCAAATCCAAAGAAATTTCCATCAAGAGCTTAAAACTAGTCTTTTTAGTAAAGTTCCTCTAAATCAACATAAAACACTTAAGTCTACAACAGATGACCCCATAGGGGTTAGGATACATTTAACCACTTAGTTTAAAACAAATTGACATTCGTCAAAGACACTGCAAAAATTTTTCCAGCTGAAATTACTGTCACACATGAATTGCATTACTGCAGCTTGATCGAAAATCGTCGTCTCCAGTGTGTTTTGAACTCAGCAATGTTATATCGTCTATCGTCATTCCTCCACAAATCAGAGAGGACCCTAAAGTACTCAGACGCTTTCCCCCCAACGGCCGAAATGTTTGAATACAAAAGGCACGACTGCTGGAGAATATCCACCAGGTAGTCGTTTCTGGGCGTACTTGTTTTTCTTGATTTTCTCCCTTCTCATTGCCGCGCTTCCCCCAGTTGTAGCTGCAGGAGGTAAGATGTCGGATGCCCATGGGTGAGCTAGTGCCACGTCTAACTCAACGTTAAATCCTGTCTCCGAGTCATAAACTAGGATGTCAGGCAGATTGTTCGAACGCGTGTAGCAGTCCCTAGGCCACACTTGTGGGCAGATAAACTGAAATCAAGCACTCAGACCATACTGACATTATCGAATCACCGGCGTAGCGTCGGGGGGGGGGGGGGGGGGGGATAGGGATAGGGAGGTTTTAGCCCCCAAACATTTTGGGCGCTTCATTTCGCTTCAAGCAAAAGTATAATTTTAAGTTACTAAACAGTGACAGTCCGCTTAATCTCAGAGTAGTATGGTGACGATCGACAACGTTAATTGACTCTACCTCTTTGGCAATACACATTATCATTTTAGTATGATAAAAGCAGTGTCGAGAAGTCGTGGAAAGGGAAACTGCGCATGACCATCACTTATTTGAGACGTTTACTACGTTATCCGGCAACGGAAATGTCAAAGAAGACCGCATCAAAAAAGCATGCAGAAGCCTACCCATCAATTATTTTTAAGTAAGTGTAGTTAAGGTGAACAACCCGATTGACAGGAGAATGGAATTTGCTGCGGCTCCGCTACCTAATGATTTGCTTGCACTCCACGGTACTTTTCCACATGTTATTCTAACTAACTAGTTAACCTATATTGCTCGCTATATCACGAAATGCTAAAATTGGTCAACGTCGTTTGCACTAAATTGGTCTTCTAGATTCTATTGTCATCGAAATGCCATTTAATTTGCAATTGATCATCGCAACGAGGCATGAAAAAACATTTTTGGCACGAACTGTAAAAGTGTTTCCACCCTTTATACGCACACTGTCGGCACTCAGTGTCGCAGCTTGTTTGTAACCTGAAATATATAATGTCTTATTTAGTTAGATGTATACAAAGTGCAGGCTAGAAAAGTAGAAATGGGCGTGGCTTTGCATGTAAGAAATGGGCGTGGTTTCCGGCCTCATTATTCCCTCCCAAACATGAGGACAACGCTACGCCGGTGATCGAATCATGGGGCCACACAGGGCCGCCAACATTCTTGCATGTTAGGAGATGGAATTCATCTGTGTCAGAGCCCTTTATATCTAAAGTTCGACCACAATCGCACTTGTTGATCTACAGGAAAGAGACAGGAATTCTTAAACTCATTGAAGCTGCCGAAATAAAACTGTTGGGTGATAGCGCAAACTTCTTTGAGGAAGGTACAGCACTGAGCCAAGCCCCAGCTCCCTTACCCTGCAGAGACAGCAGACGCGCAGCGTCTTTTTGAGATGAGCTGTCAATCAAAGCATTGACTGTAATCTGGTTGTTAGCATCTGTTAATCCGTGTTGGAGTTTCTTTGTGTTAGATACTACCTGTGACAGATCCCTGTCGTCATTCAATAGTTTATCCAGTTGATAACCAATGCTTCTCTTCTCCTTGCAATTTGATGAAAGAGTTCTGACATGATCTGCCAGAGATGTGAACCTGTTCGGTAACTTCTGCAGGAAATGATCCCAGATGGATAAAAAGGCAAAACGGGAAACAGTTTGCAACAGTATTATTCCGAACCCATCAAGACGTATGGGGAGTGCTGCCTGCTCCCATTGGCTAGCTGTTAGATCTCTGGTACCAAGCAAAGTTGTAAAGCACTTCTTAGTCAGTCGATTATGAATAGTAGCAGCAGGTTGCAAGCTATCCGGGCAAACTCTTCTGGCTAAATGGTTGAGTCGGGTTGCATGGCAATGTCTCAGAAGAAGCATTGCTCCTTGAAGCTCATTCAAGTCAGGTAACTTCTGGCAAAACACATTGCCAGAATTTGCGAGGTTAATACAGACATTTGATATGAAATCATGGCTGCCAATAAGAATCCCAAAAATCTTAGTTCCTGTGTGGGGAATAGAGATATCTGTTGACAATAAATCTGGTACTGCTGAAGGCAATGGGCAGTACAGCTCACACTTCTTGTCTTGAATTTGAAGTCCGACATTGCCAAACTCTTGCTTCCAGAATACAAAGCGTCGAGCACATTGAGTGATGATCCAACCAGGATCACATCCAGATAAGCAAAGACAACAATGTTTTGGAACTTGCACTGTATGGTAGTCAGAATGTTGTGAATACCCAATGAGAAGAGCACTGATCCAAGGGTGTCCCGTTGCATGATAGATGCCTTTCTCAGATGACAGCACCATTGAGACACTGTTCATTAGGTAAACTAAAGTAGTGGACTCAGAATACATTTCCATCACATGGTTTGCAATCTCAAAAAAAGATGAGCCATCACATGGTTTGCAATCTCAGAAAAAGATGACAAACTTGTGTCATCACTTGGCCTCTGTGAATGGAATTGAAAGCGTTTTTTTGCGTCAGTCTTTAACACTACCCAGTCCTTGTTTTCCTTCAGCAGCAAAATGACACGATGGACAAGGAGGTCTGCGCCTCCCTTGGTTGCTATCCCATTTTGAATTGGTGAAAAATACGTAGAAAGTTGGTCTTTCAGCTGTAAGCAGATGGACTTGGCAATAATTCACCTCAGGACTTCGCCAATTGCAATGGGCCTCATATCACCATTAGGCTTGGGTAGGGCTACTAAGCAGGCAGACGACAGCAATGTTGAGATTGATTTTGGAATTTCTTCTGATGCGATGCAGGAGCACACAGTATGCAGATATCGGGCAATTGCTGCATCAGACACCAGAACTCGTAAATGCTCATATCGCCAACCAGAAGGGCCGCAGCCAGATCCTCTCGGTGACTTCTGTATGCTTTGCAGGAAAGCTGCATGGAAAGAGATATGGTTTCTTCGTTCAAGTTTACTTTAGGCAGAGCAGACGATCTCTTTGGGTGTTTGCTTGCTACGTTCTCTGCAGTTTTCTCTGTGGCTGGTGCTAACCCTAAACTTGTCAGAATACGAGATGCCCCTGGACAGTTCCCCACACTTGATAAATTTCATAGCCGCTCTCTTGACTTTATCTCTGCCACAGACTGATTTGCTTCTTATCGCAGAACTGTCCAAGGAGAGTAGTTTTTGCCATTCAAACCGCAGAAACTCTCATATGTGGCAGCAATGACAGACGAACTTGTCCTGCCCCCTCTTTTGGGTGGCCCCAGAATCCTAGGCAGGAGATAAAGCAGCTTCCACGCCCCTTTATTAGATGGATCTTCAAAGATTTTCTTGAGAAGCGCTGAGCAGCAATCCAAGAAACGAGACTTTATTGCGGGCTTGATGCAACTGATCGTTTTGTCGGGGACCGCTTTCAAGATTTCATCAGGCGACAGAGATTGAATGAAATCTCATGTTTGAGACTCACAGCTTCCGTGCGGGTTCAGACCAATAGGCTCATCGTAGGCCATTGATGGTTTTCGCGAGCGTCCCTTTTGACGATCGGCAGACAGACACGTGGGGGCGCCATCTTTATTGACACGAACTCTTCGGGCGGAAACCACAGGATTGCCAGCCCCTGACTTCTTCTTGCATTGTGACAGATGCTGTCCAAGCTTCACGAACCATTTCCCGCAGAACTGACAGCAGGAAAGGCCCAATCGATTACAAAATCTCTCCGGAACTTTGTCGCTACCGTGGGCCTGACGAATGTGGTGAAGGACCCGTTGGATTGTACCTCTCACTGAACAAGACGGGATAGGACATGCTTCCATACGAGATTTGACCTAGTACACGCTTTACGATCCAAACGAAACAAGTCTATTTTGTCAGTCAAAGACCGTCAGGAAAGACAGGCAACACCATCTAACATGTCTGTCTGTCTGTCTGTCTCTCTGTAAGGAACATCAATCACGCCAAAACTTCTAGACCAATCGCCACGAAACCCTGCATGAAGACTGCATTCCACATCACAATGCAAATGCACACTTCGGTATTTAGACGGTCCCCTCTCGAGGAAGCGACCTCTAGTAAAATCTCGCGAACACGTGACCACGGTGGGACTTCAAATTTTGACACATACAATCCCCATTCACATGTCACGAGAAACGGTCAATTTCTTGCCGATTGAAACTATCTGTTTCATGCCTGGGTTTCGCTCTAGCAGAGGATCGAGTGTAGCCAACGGAAGTACAAGTGAGTTATGAATGAGACATCGGTTGTTATTACAGTGGCCATATGGCTATCTTCTTACCATAATCACACTAGCTACCAAGAAGGCACACTACATAGCCATTGATTCTCAAACATGATTTTGCATTCAATTTTAATTAAAATATAAATAGCCTGGATGTGGTGTCATTTTACACGCTTACGCTCACCTTTTCCAATTTGGTACTTCCACACTTTCATCTTCATGATGAACAGTTACTGCTCTGCTTCTGCACAAGCTATATAAAGGAGCTGTGTGTGTGTGCATGTGCGTGTGTGTGCATGTGCGTGTGTGTGTGTTTGTCTGATTATATCCGGGTATTTAGCTAATTAGATAAAACGTTTAGCCACATGCATCTGAAGTTAATTATTCAAGAGTGTGATTTCTCTACCCAATAACTAAATCGTATAATGGGAATTTGTGGTAATTGCTTGTTCCGGGCATAGAACCGACTAATGAGCTAGTTGGCTATATAGCATGTGTTGCAGAACAGTGTATACGCATTCATTGGTTTAAACGGCTTTAAATTTGGTATATACCGGCCTGGCCTGAGTCGCCTCATGCTTCCCACGACACGTGTAGTGTTGCTCTATAGCTGTAACACAACTGTAGTACTCTACCGTCTATTTATAATGTATTACGGTTGCTATAGCCAACACATAAATTACATAGTCTGCAGACGTTTCGCATAATCGTGGAAATGCCAGCGTGACTGTTAGATACACAATTGTGACCACTAAATGTTGTACAGACCCCGGAAGCGTATGTTCCTAGTAGACCTTTCATGCGGGCGTGCTTGGCACTAACGACGTCATCACGTCTCACGGGACACTGGGGTGCTACTTTGATGTCTTGGCGTTTGTTAACCACGTGAGTCTAGAGCGAAAGCAACAAGTTTTCTTTTCAAAACTTTCACTAGCGCGTATAGCGATGTATCGAATCAGGTGAGGCCTTATTAGGACCCGGCTCTTGTCTGTTTTGCGTCTTTTTCAGACATATACAACCTCTTTCTGATCTCTGTCGTGACTCTCCCGCCTCATTTTGAGTAACATTGGGACTTGACAGACGTGAACTGTCACAATGTTACAGTTGCACGTGACAGTTCACAACTGTAACGCGTTCGCATTCAGTCTCGGTTGTGACACGAGCGCACGACGCTAGACGTATACGACGTGGAGCTTGTCGACGTCAACGTTCCCGCGGCCGCGTTGAATTGCTTCTGTAGACATGCAGATTTCACAAACGGCAACGACTAGCGACTCTAGCTGTAGTCTTGGAGTTGTTCTCTACGAAACAAGACAAGCTAATTGAGATAAAAATTGCACTGCTTGCATACCGATCTGGTCTTTAGTAAAGCGTTTAAGAAACCAAATCCGGTCTTTTGAGATAGTCGATTTCTGTCTACGCGGCACAAAACGACATCAAAGGCCGTTCACCAGACCCATTTTCGCCCGAAAGTATTACGCGGCGGGGGGTCTGGCTACACAAGACTAAGTTAAAATTTATGTTGCAACGCTCGTCTTGTGCATATAAATAGCAAGTCTTGCTGTTTCTTGTCCACTTGGAAGACTATAAAACTAACCGCTAATGCTAACCGTAGGACTAGCAGGAGTATGTTGCACAGCAAAACAGGCATGGGCGGTACGTGTACTAATATAGAGAAATTGCTATTTCTTTATGAGGGTTTGGGGTTAAGTTATGTAGTGAGTAGGTATCGGTAAAATTATTTAGATGTAGAATGTTTGTGTAAATATCTGTCTAAGATGGTTACATGGGAAGACTTTATAAAGAAATGTAGTAGGTATATGGTATCGAAAGAAATTGATAATATTTCTTGACTAGATAGTGAAACGCTATTTTGATAACTCTAAGTACAATCAATGGCTGTAGTGTCACTCTCATGCAAATTTTCGTTAGCGTTATAGTTAGAATACATTGCGGGAGACCCAGGGCATGCAGCTGACGCCTGTTGGTAGTGCTTTACCAGGCAGAGGTTATTTGAAGTTTCAGCTAGTTTATAGACAACTTCAAGGAACTAGGAAAACCCTGAATATACAAATATATCCATCAGCGTGTCATTGGTTAATTATAGAATGTATCCAATCATTGTGTGTTTTATATGTACAGATCAAGTATTCTGGTGGTACGTTTGGGTGGCTGCAGTGATTGTTGTCATTGCTGGATTCATAGCTGCTTATCGACAGTCAGGAATGACGCTTTCTGTAGTACAATCGTTCACAAATCTTGGTATAGTACATGTGAGTAGATTTAGGCATACAAGTGACCTTTTATGGTGTCATGTGTTGTTAGGTGCCTGGCAGCGGGCTGTTTGCTTTATACTGGTTTTATCGTTTGTTATTTGGTATCTGCAAAAAGAAAAGTTCTTATCCGACTCTAACAAAACTTTATCAAGTGGTGAAACAAATGCAAATAAAATTTCAAGAGGTAAGACAGGTTGGTTTCCCAAATTCTTCTCTACTATTTACATGCATGTTGCAAGTGCTGTCTTGCATGTGAGGCAGGCAGACCTGACTGCTCGGCACATCCACAGGTGGCGGATAGTCGAATGACATACTAATAATGCGTTTTAGGTTCGGATAAATTAATTAATTAAGCTAATGGGTACTATCAGCAGTGTCTGAAGATGTGCATGATGGGCTGATGCATGTTGCTGTATACAGTGTCAAACTGCATGATGGGGCAGATGCATGATTGTCTCTAGATAGTGTCTCAAATTTCTATAAAGAGTGTGTCGTAGTGAGTTTACGTTGCCACGCTATTTGGGAAATGCTGTTTGCACTAGTTGGTTGAAATCTTGTGTAGTCATGCCAAACTATTGATTCCCACTCTCGAATATATTCGGGTAGCCTCGAACATCAGATTACCATTCGCAAAATATGCGCTGCATGATCGCAACACTTTCGTACTGTTGGTTGCTTGTTGTAGTGACTCCCCACAGGGTGCTACAGCAATGAAATATCAAGGTTGCTGGTTCTATGCAACATAAAGGCTCTTAATTAATTAATTAATGGAGAAGTTGGCAAGAGCTTAAGGGAGTAAACTGAAAATCTGCAGCAAGGCTTCTTGTAAACGCGTTGTTAGCTTATTAACAGAACTTCTGAATTTGCTAGTCTAGTCAAGATAGAAGATTTGTATCTCGGGCACAGCATTCTTCTTAGATAAGTGCTCAGACAAGTTTGCCATATGTAATACACTATCACCAACTTTGTTTTCTGGAGAGAACTCGCCATGCAGTCACGCTATTTACAGCGCGAGCACATGAAGTGGGTCTAGAAAAGTCCTTAATTAACCTTTACAGTCATTTTCATTGCTAAAATTTGCAACTTTTAATACTGTTAATAAATAATTAACACTAGCGTTCACAATGAGCGCATGCGCTGCATTCTAATGTCCATCCGTCTGTCCGGTCGTCTGTTCATTCGTTCAGTCAGTGATTCACAGAGTGCGTACACTACTCTATTTAGCGCATGCGCGCCTAGAGTAAATTACGCAATGCCGCCGTTTCAAGACGAACGGATGCCAATGACCTGCCAGACAGCTGTAGGGTATAAAATGCATTCTTATGCACAGTCCACGCCACCCGTTTAGTAAACAATACGCATGACATATGTTGTTAGCAAAGTAGTATTGCCACATTTGTATGTATCACCGCATTACGCAACTATCACATTCTCGCATGACAGTCAATCAACATCATCAACAATTGACAATTTGACAATGTGAGAAGGCAGCGTGCTGTCGTTACACAAGATTGAATACGCTATATACCGTATAATTATATTTCTTAGATCCAAGGTCCCGACGTCGGCCGGACAGGTTGAATTCGGTATCATCGAGTGACGACGACGAATACAGAGGAAACGATCCTATTCGTCTTATTCCTTGGCTCATTAATGTACCGGATGAACGAACGCATGCAGCGTCTTTCGAAGGAAGAGATGGATGCGTCGAGGCCGTCGCCAAAATGCTCTCTAAAGACAGCATAGGCGCAATTTGTGGCCAAGCTGGCATCGGAAAGACAACAGTAGCTGCTAAACTTGTTCATCAACTTAAGCAATCTGTTTACAAATTGGTTTTGTGGATTAACTGTGCAAGCGATGAAACTTTCGTAGAAAGTGTTTCGAAAATTAGTGACGAGGTGTGTACCAGATCATCTTTTCAGATCAAGCTTCCGGCTACTGGAGATTTTCGTGTCTACGAGAAACTAGAAGGTGTGAAGCGTTGGATCAGACTTAAATCTGATGATTACTTTAAAATTTTGTTTGTTTTTGATGGTTGTGACGAATTGGCGATGATCAAAAAAGTCTATAAGCTGCTTCCTGAACATGGACTGAGCAGCAATAATGTACATGCTCTTTTCACTTCTAAGATAAAAACACTGGATTCAGTCAATATCTACAAAACTTACACTCTGGAACCATTGGACGATGACGTTGTAGTAAAATTGTTGATAGACAGAGCGAGAAGTGCGGGTGTCAAATGGAAATCATCATACGACGGTGTGGAAAAGAAAGCAGCGGAAAAGATTAATGAACTAGTAAGAGGTGTCCCGTTGGGTGTAGAGCAAGTGACGGCCTATATTCAGACGAGAAAACTAAAACTTTCGCAATACCTGAAAGAGTATTCTCGCTCAGATTCTGAGACTTTGCCCGTAGAATTTCCATTTCGGGGAAACCAGCAAGCGAACATATATCAAGTATATGAACGTAATTTCCGGGAAACGTCGAAAGATTCCTGTGTACGTGAGATTATGGGTATCGTTGCTTTTTGTGGGGTCGGTCTTCCAATTCCCATGCAATTATTTTCTCTCGGTTCAAAGGGTTTGCACGAGCGATACTCTTTGAGGAAATTGTTTGAAGCGCCGAAGGAAGGAGGTGTGCGGCAAAAGGGGGACAGCCTGCACGTACCGGTGTCTATTGGGGTGCCTTTGTCTAAGCTGGAACAATATCACTTGGTTAATGTAGACACTGAAAATGATGCTTTTTCTGTTCATCCGCTAATTCAGCACTTGCTATTTTGCCGTCAAGAGGAAAAGGATAGATTGGAATCTATTGGTGCTCTCAGCACTATGTTGAGCAAAGTCTTGGAGGGATCTCCTTTAGACCGGTGGCAGCTGTATAGCAAACTGTTTCCTCACGTAATGAAATGCTACCGACGTATGAACGATATGACTGTGTATGATATCAACTTTTTGTTACAAAGTGGAAAGAGGCTCGCACTGGTTGGTCATTTTCAGGAATCGATTAAGCTTTTAGAAGACTGTTTAAGCAAAATTAGGCAGAATGTTAGAGAACATAAGACTATGAATGAAGGCGAGACTTTGCTAGAGCTGGGATCGGCCAAGAGGAGACTAGGAAAGTTTAGTGAAGCAACCGAATGCACTCGTCTGGCTCTAGAAATATGGCGAAGACTTCCCAGCTCCCCTCGCGTTTCTAACCTTCAAGCAAGAACTAAGGAAGTTGTAGCAGAAATACACTTAGATTTGAACGAATTTCAGCAAGCTGAAAATTTGTTGAAAGAAGTGGAACCATTGATTGTTAGTCGTGGAGACGTGACAGAAAGCAATGACATGTCAGACATTTTTGAGCAAGCATCTTGCTTTGGAAACTTGGGACGTGCCTGTTTCGGACAAGGCAAGTACGACGAGGCTATAGAAATGTTTCAAAAAGCGGAGAGTGTTTTACAAAAAGCTAACTACTTTCGATTTCATCTCTACAAAGCTCATCGTCTAGTGGCAACGGCTCGTAAGGCAATGGAGATGCATTACATGGATGTGTACCACCGCACTTTCAAGCAGTGCATTCGCGTACGGAAAGAGATTGAAAAGCACTACAATGCAAGACATCGTTATTACGCCTGGTTTTGCCGAGAAATTTCAACCCTGCGACTTAAAGAAGCCGAAAACATTAAAGCAGCTGATGATAAATTGCGTAAAATGAAGTTAGCTTTAAAACTGTGTCAAACAAGCTTACAGTGTCACTTGGATTTGTATAAGGAAAAGCATCAAAAAGTTGCCAAAGCCGCAGAAGTAGCTGCGCGCGTGTGTCTTGAATACTCTCAATGTGATGTGACAAGTGACAAGGTCATCGAGTTTCGAATAGTTACTGTCAGGTGCCTGCAGCTTGCTATAAGAATATGGAAAGATACACATAATGAGATGAAACAGAACTCATCGACGGTCGTCGAGCGAAAGATAGCAGAGCTACAAGCATTGGAGGCTGAGACGCGTGATCCAAGTGGCAATCTAAACGTGCGGTTACTGACACTAGAACGTAGCAGAACGAAAGACGAGGGACACGACACGCTTTATATGGCTGACAATGCAGTTCAAGCTCTGAACTTTCTGACTAGGGAAGATGGATCTAACTATGGTTCTACAAATCTGACAGCCGTGCATGTTGTAGGTTTACTCTATTTAATTGCTGTTGTTACTATGCTCATAGTAAGTCGTGCTACTAATGTTTGAGTTTTAGTAAAACCTCCATGGAACTAAAACATTGACAAGAAGCGTTATTTCTTGTATTTGAGGAGTAGCAAGAGCAGTTAGAGACAACGTTTTAAGTTCTTGTATATTAAGTAAATTGCTATTCAGTACTTGGTCAATTATGCTGATAGGGTTAAGTTTTGCAGTAAGGACAATCTATATAAGCTCAGTTGTCACCACAATTTTTCTAAGGCGGATCGGAATGATGCTATTTTGCGATAAATTCAGTTAGTAAAGACTGTCAGCAACTTTACACTGCAATAAAATAAAACCTTTATCTTTCAAGTTGTAGAGAGGAGACGTCCACATGACAAACACCTTTTTACAAAAAATATTATTTTGAGTCATTATTTGTACAAGTATAGGCTGCATGGTTTCTGAAGACTGTTTTCAAACATGATTATCATTTTGGAACACGACTACAAGTTTGTTGGGCCAGGCACAGCTTATGAGCAGTTTGAGGATATGAAGACTGACCTTGTTTCTAATGGTAAGCGTAAGGGAGAATGTCCATATATACTGCCAGCTAGCACTGTTATAGGTACGTGTGTCCCACTTGAATGCTGATCGTTACATCGACATGTTTGTTAAATTAAGCGAACTAAATTCGCTCCTGTCAAGCGATTCAATAAATCATCAAACAAAACAAAAATAATAATTAAATAAATTATCAAATGCTCTAGTTCAAGCAGCTGGACATATGCTTTACGGTAGACAAGCGATTCGGTCAGCTGCGTCGATATTCTAGCGTAATGACGGGTATAACTAATGACACATAATGACGTACTATGTATGGTGTACATAGTATATTATGTGCAGTAGTGACGCATGCGTGTTAGAGGTAGAAAATTAGAGGCTATCTCAAGATTATATACATACGAATCAAACGTTACATTGGTGACAGGAATGAGAATTCTTTCCCTGTCATCCATAACTACAGTTGGTTTCTCAATATGTGGCGGAGAGCATGCAATTTGTTTCCTTCCTTAGCGCCGTGTCCGTCGTTTTAAATAAGGACAGCGTTATATTGTAAATGCATGTCTTCAGGCTACGTGAACTTCAGAAGTGTCGGTGCAGTCCGACCATAGCGGACAGACGACGCACGGATAGTATCCAGCTTTATCTCAGCGTCAAAACCACAAGTTGACTCCATTTGAGCTAACATGAAATTGAGTAACTGACCAATCACAGCAAAAAGCGAATATTCTAATTAGTTCATGTGAGTATTCCGCATAGTGAAAACGATGACGAACATTTCTATGCTTCCTTTTCTTGCTTCATCGGTATGGCGCTACAGCTCACACAAACAACAACAGATCTTTCCTCTTCCATCCAGAAAATAGAAGTCACGTACCTATAGAGTGCGCTACAAATTGTGCACTCTGCGTCAACGTTTGATAGAATTCAACCTGACTGCAAACCAAAACGGGCTGCTGCCTGTATATTGTGAACCCGTCTTAGGCCTTCTGAACATTTTCACCGACGCAGACCAGACGAGAGCTTATATTGTGCTGCGAAACAGCCACTCACTCGCCCAGCGTCATGCCATGCAAACTTTACATATGCAGTTGTGCGGATCGAGCCTTTTTTCAAGACCAGTCGGCGAACGTGAAAGGTGATCTTCAGAATGTTGCCGAAAATTTCTGGTAGTCCGCCTCCGCATGTGTGCTCAGAAGTCTATCTGCTGTTGAGAAAGACGCTTGCTACCAGCCTACACCCGGAACTCCAAGAGGCAACGTACAAGACGGAGCTTCGCGCCAGACGTCAACAACATGAAGACATAATGGATTTCGCGCGATTTGCTGCCATACATCTGGCCATTTTTGTAGTGAACGTTCTCAAGTCCACTCAAGAACCGACTGACTGCCCAGTCAATGAACCGGCAAACCAATCGTTCCGCGTGTAGAATTCAAATTCCGTAATATAGCATTCTACATCTACTTTTCTTTCAATTTTATGTATCTATATATTTTTAATGGAGGTATCATTAATCGTCCTGATCTAGTTCCGATTTAAATATTTCTCAGTTGGTTTCATCTCTCTCTTTCTGTACTGCATGTTAGTCTTTGATCTCGGTCTGGCCTTCCTGCACTGATCCCTTTTGATTTTCCATTGTTTCCTCTTTTCACTATCTTGACCATCATCAATCTACTGCGCCAATTATGAATTATGTCCAATATCACTTCTACTTCTTCGTATAATTCTTTCAGCTTCTCTCCCTATTTGATAAAAGCTAGGCTGTACTCTTGCCTATCTATATATAATTTGGCAAGCTGATTTGACATAGATTGTCTCTTTAAATGTTAGTGACAGTTTCACCTCACTTGACATATAGTGTTGAGGAGGTGCGCATGCTATAAATGCTAATAGATTGTAAAAATTAATGTATCCATGTATATATATATATATATTTAATATACACATACTGTTGCTTCAAAAATAGAGAAGGTGTTTGATTCTCAGTCTTAGCTTATATAGGGTAACTGCAACGCAAAAATCAAATATTTATTTATGCTGAAAATCGGTAGTTCTAGTTGCATCCATGACAGAAAAATATTTTTAGATTTTAAAGTTAAGTCTTTGCTGAGAAATAGCAAGTCAAAGTTGCTTCCTGTTCTTCAAGTTTCAGAAACGGGCGTGTTGTAGTGTACAGGTCACAGAGGAGAGACGCGTGTGCATCTGTATGGTCAGCGGACTAGAAGAATGGAGTATATACATCCGGGAACTTGTATTGTGTTAGTTCAGTCATTGACCGGCATTTGGGACTAGCCAGTCATTCTTGAAATAGATCGTCTTGAGTTTAGCCGAAAAGAACGTCTCATATCTGCGTCTGACGAGAGAAAATCACTCGAGATCAGGTGACCGAGATTATGTCCCGTGAGTCATCCGTCTTCGTTGTCTGCGAGAGTAGAGGTTGACAAGGCAAAACCAACAATTTGGCGAAAGGAAGTCAGATAATGAGCCTATCGACAGAGATGACTTGCGTCTCAAACGGAGTTGTAGAAACGAGATGGAGATATGATACTCTAGCTGTGACCGAGAATAGGTGCGATCAGGTTTCAGGTTCTACAGCAAGCATCGTTACGACGGAAGCTGACGTGACCCGCTCTACCTAGTTGCTATCCAGTAGGACTATGACGCTAGCATAGCAGCTAGGTCTGGTCTGGCTGCAGCTAGTTGGCTGAGAACGCGTACGAGTGACCGAGATTATGAAATGTCCGAGATTAGATCCGAGACTCTAGTCCTTGTGCTGGTATCCTGACATTCTGTTGTGGTCTCTAGCTAGTTAGTGTACCGTGTCACCAACTATTTAGAAATCAAGGAAATGTCTGTTGTTTGTTTTCGATGTGATGGTGGGAGTGCAATTACTATACGGCGCGCAGATCTGAGATGCCTCCCATGCAGTTGCGAACGACGTAGCGTGCATCTTTGGTGCTACGTCAATGCGAACTGAACTTGACCATCAGAAGCTATATGTACGTTCTAGCCTAACGAATCTTGACTGTGTGGTCTTTCAGCGGACGTTTAGATGATGCTACTGTCAGACAACAATGGTATCTGGTTACGCGGAGGCGTACTCGTGCAGCGAAACACCGGTATTGTTGGAACGCAATACGGATGCAACAGTAAACAACGGGTTTATAACGTTGTTAGGTTATTATACCGGTTTGTCTTGTCTTGTGGCAATCCAGACGTAAGTGCTTTATCTAAAATGTGGAAATGACATCATGCATTTCTTCGAAAATCTGTTCTGATTTGAGAATAGAATCGTCATTCGTAGACTGCAGACGGTTGAAGTAACGATGAGTACGCTGTTTTGTTTTGTACTTTTCGTTTGTGTAGTAGATCTGTCTCTGGGAATGGCAAACGCTAAGGTAACCATTATTTTTGTGTTTTTCATTACTCTAGACTTTTCAATTTTGTAATGAAAGTAAAGTTCTAACGTTGCTAAGTGGTGCGGCTACACACACACACACACACACACACACACACACACACACACACACACACACACACACACACACACACACACTATGTTCTGCTTTTACTTGAGTCATTGTAAGTGGTGCAGGCCACATTGTTAGGTCACTTCCTAGGACTAGTTGCCGCCAATATAATCTCTCGACTTTGTTCGGATTTTGATTGTAGATTTTCGTATGATTTTTATAAACTGCCGTCTAAGTTAATTCTCCACGTTTCTGTCAATGCATGTTGATTGACAAGACTTATACGTAGCTGGGTTGCAAAGGTGCAACCATGCAGGTTGAGTACTCTGTAGATCGGTCTGATCTGACAGAGTCATACATTAATTATCGGACATTCCTCAATATCGGACACTGGCGTACGGAAACCAGACGATGATTTCTTGTATCTAAGGCATGAATGTAGAGAGTAGTCACACTGTAACACGACGTGCTAGATTCAGCTCGATCACTTGGCGTATTTCTGTTCATGGTGACAAAACAGAATTTTCGCTGCTTTTCTTGTATATCGGGTACCCATCAAATATCGGACAGCCGCCCGTTTTTGCTTCCGACGGTACCACAGTTTACTGTCTGCACCTTGAAATAATAGGTACATGTCTCTTCTACTCGCAGTGATAACAACAGATCGGCAGCTTTGCACGTTGCTCTTCAGGAAGCTGAGGAAGAGGGGCAGATGTTGTTCACTAATACTAGTATCGGACACCCAAGTTTGCTTGATGCGAGTGCAAATAGGCGAGAACCCCGATGAATTGTGTTAATACTGACTGCAGACGTATTGTAAATGCTCGACGAGCATAAAGAGCCTTTGACTCGTCTCTGTATCGAAAGAATGTCTCTAGATATGGCCGTCCACAAACAAACGAATGAACCTACAGGTGCTAAACTGAGAACATTTATAGGCCTCTTTCATCTAGCACGTCCTGAACATCGTCATTGTTCGCGAACAAATGAATCTATAAACGGCGGTAGTATCTAGCCTCGCGTAGCCAGACCCCACCCCGCGTCATCTAAACATGCGTCACCTTGACATCTAGAACACTGCTTTTTGCGATCGTAGTTGTCTACTCCGCGTCTATATTGACCATACCTGCATCATAGGAGTCATTTCAAGATCTACTTTTCTCTCGATAAACTTCTTTTGTTTGATACAGAGACGAGTCAAAGACTTTCCGTGCTCGGTGGGCTTTTAGTGGACGTCTGCAGTCAACATTAAGACAACTCTTCACGGTTCTCGCCTATATTGCAGGGTGTCCGATAATAGATAACATGACCCGCCCCTCTTCCTCCGCTTCCTGAAGAGCAACGTGCAAAGCTGACGATCTGTTGTTATCTCTGCGATTAGAAGAGACATGTACCTATTATTTGAAGGTGCAGACATTGAACTGTGGTACCGTCGAAAGCAAAAACCGGCGGCTGTCCGATATTTGATGGGCGTGTCCGATATACTGGAAAAGCAGCGAAAGTTCTATTTTAACACGTCGTGTTACCGTGTGACTACTCTCTACATTCATGCCTTAGATACAAGAAATCATCGTCTGGTTTCCGAACGCTAGTGTCCGATATTGGGAAGTGTCCGATAATTGATGTATGACTCTATACTTGCTATCCCTCATTTCTTTCCTTCCTTTTGTCTCTGTTCATCTTTTCTATTTCATCAGCTTCCGCATTCAACTCTAACTATAGATCGAGTCAACTAGAGATCTCCACTTCGCACGATCTTGGGCAATGCGCATCCACTCTTTGTTGGGCTTACGTTACATTTTTATGTATGCAGTATACAGTCACGCTAACTAGCTGCCTTAGCTCATTGTTTCTACAGTATTGATACCTGCCTTAGCTCGAACATCAGTATTCCTCTGGTTCTCTTTTACAAGATGATTCGAAAGCAACGCAATCGGAATTAAACTCTGCAGTCTCTTGATGTGCCGAAACAGAGGTGTCCAAGCCTCATGCTCTGCTAAATAAAGAAGAGTTGGTATGACAGCTGCCTTGAACATTCTTTAATTTCTTTCTTAGTTTACTAAGTAAGTAGATTGTTAGATTGATTTCTAATACCAGAGGATTTTAAAGAAATCGTGTACCGCCAGTTGAAGCTATATGCAGTCGCGATACAACAATGCAGCACTATAATAAAAATTTGAAAGTCTCTCTCAATTCTGTCTAAAATGTTTGACACACACACATGCACACGCACGCACACACAAAGCACACACACACACACACACAAACACACGAACACAACACCTGCACACACGCACGCACACATACACGCTCACACACTCGCACGCACACATACACGCTCACACACCCGCACACACTCGCACGCACGGACACGCGCGCGCGCGCGCACACGCGCACACACACACACACACACACACACACACACACACACACACACACACACATCACATCACATCATGTATAATCTCAAAAAGGAGATATTAAGCCAAGTGCTGCAAAAGAATTAACCTGTGACTGACAGCAATGGAATCAAACGTTTTGCAATACTTTATTGTTATTCCGCGTAGGCAGAGACGCCACAAACACAGCAGCAACCGTGTAACTCTAACGTGGTGGGCCCCAGAGGTTTTCCTGGTCCAATCGGCCAGACCGGTATGCCTGGTGTACCTGGTCCAGCCGGGTCTCCTGGATCTGCCGGACCTGCAGGAAGAACTGGAGAACCGGTAAGTTCAGTGCACGTCTCTAGAAAAAGCATCATTTTTGATAAACGTATTTTCAAAGGGTTCTGTTGGTCCAAGAGGATTGTCAGGAAAAATTGGGTTGAAAGGAGAAAAGGGGGATCCGGGAAGAGAAGGAAAACAAGTACGTATGCATATCGATCTGTGTGGTAAAATTGTCATTCTTAAGTTGACTGAATAAAGGTACCGTGAAAAGTTGTGGTTGTACAATGCAACGTATGTTTATAATTAGGGTGACTCTGGAACGCGTGGAAAAGCTGGTCCAAAAGGAGAGAAAGGAGAACTAGGAATTAGGGGACCAATTGGTTCTGTAGGGATTAAAGGAATCAAAGGAATAAGAGGCATAGAAGGCCCAAGGGGGCAGGTAAGTAGTGTGGCGGTTACGAAGTGTCTACACAAAAGTGCTAACACGTTACTTGTAGAAAGGAGAGCGTGGAGTACAAGGAAAACCGGGAATCATTCCTAGACTAGAAATCGACCGGCTGACATCGCTTGTACTGAATTTGTCAGCAAATCTGCAGGTTTGTGTGTTTACATTTTATGCAGCTACTCAATATTTGAGTTAATAAATACATTTTGTTGTATGTTGTTATAGTTACTACAGCAAGAGGTTGGCTTTCATTACAATCTGTATAATTATCGTCATTCTGTTGACAAGCAAGTTTGTGATTATCAAATTAGGTTGCTTTGTTAAACGCCACTACCATTACCTCACAGTCAATCAATAATCAAAGTGAGTGGCGATATGTTAAGGACAGCAAGATTATTACGACGAGTAGCGGCAGGCGTGCTGAAGCACACTTTAGTGTATCAGATTACGGTTATGATGTATCGAAGTTCAAGTTTCGTAGAGTGGAGCTGAACGCACAAGCTACAGGAGATCTGGATGGCAGTCACGAATATTTAGAAATGTATTTTAATTCTATTCAAGTCGGTAAAAAGTGGAATAGTGGAGTTTCAAATTGTGCTGGTTCTCTCTATCAAGTGGATTCTTACCCAATTCAAAAACAAGTTGAAGCTTCTACTTTTACGTTTGGCGTATTCGCGTCTTTTGGTACTGGCTGTCCAAAAGTGCAAGTAACACTAACAAAGTTCCAAGTCATGAAGAAATGAACAAGAGTGTGTTCCGGTTGTCGGCAATAAACAAATGTTACTAGCACAGTTTAGAGCTACTAAAAGTATGTGTTTGAACGTTTAGGAAAGATTTCTCGAGTCGAGTAACAACGTAGCTCGTTTGCTAGACTATAGCTTTTAATCGGCATTCTTTACTAGTAAATGGTGGACAAGCAAATTTGAAATGTCAGTAGTTTAAATAACACATTATAGTAAATTTTCGTTATACGTTGAGACATAAAGACAGAAATCTCCAGCATCAACAATCACTAGACAATTTCTCAAAATGAACACAGTCAACTCTACTAGCATTCTCATTTTTATGCGTACCTCCTGTTAGAACTTTCTTGATGGCGTTGATCCAGACTCAACCGATCAGTTGTTTGGAAATCGAAATCCTTTCTTCAGGCATGCGTGAAATATAAACTGCCCATCAAAGCGAAAGTTTTATTGTAAAGAAGTCCATGCCATGCAATAGCTGATGTTCCAAAGAGTCAAGACTTACGTATACGCGTTGGCAACATAGTTCATCTATTTAATTTTTATCCATAGTTGTTTGGGGGTTGTACATTCAATCAGTTGTTGTGTACAGTTCCACAGGGTCAAGCAGAGATCAACCATATTTCGTTTCGATACAGGAATGCGGCATTCTTTAGAGATGCTGATGCATTCTATTCCTGATGAAATCTGAACAGGCCACGTCGAGGGTCTTACCATTGGGTTTAAGAGAGACGTCTCGTTCTGCGGCAGCTGCTTCTAGTGTTTAGCAGTTACTGTTGTTTGTCCAATGCCAGCTTTCTTGGGCTGTCATAATTATTGCTACTGCTATCTACACTATACTGTTATGTGGACTATACCGATTACAATAAACTTCACTATCGTGTATCTACCAGTCACGCTGGCATTCCACGATTATGCAAAACGTCTGCATGCAGACTGTGTAAATTACGTGTTGGCCATAGCAACCGCAATATATTACACATAGGCGGTAGAGTACTACAGCTGTGTTAAAAAGAGAAACACTACATGTGTCGCGGGGAGCATGCATACCAAAGCCGTTGTATGCATACCATGCATGTACGCGGTTTTGCTACACATGTTATGAATAGTCGACAGCGGAGGACCCTGGAGAGGGCTACAGCCCCTCGCTCAGTATCTAGAAATTTAAATAACTTTTGCAACTCTGTTTACAGTCTGGCAAGCGAGATAGTTTTACTTACTAATCCACTGTACAGCCCCAACATCTTCCTACGCCACTCCCTAGAGTCAAAGTGAACCAACGATGTTGCTCACCTGTACGTTCACCGCTTGAAATTGAATTCAATAGAAATCGTAGCAACGCCAGCAAGCTAAGAGTGCCGGTCGCAACAAACTCTAGTAGAAACTGTGTAGCCAGAGTGCAACTCCAAGTGCTATAACTGTCAGACTGAACGACGTCCACTTCTTGACGTATATGTAAGTCAGTACTCCTGCAGAGACAAAACCGCCAGGTTGAGACGTGGGTTGAGTAAACATAATGCATGATGTCAGAGAACACGTCTAACTGCGTGCGTTGGCTGCACGCGGTACGTTTTTGGTGATATATATTTAAATAAACAAATATAACAACATAATGCAAATTACTATAGTGTACAACAGAACAAAGTCCAGTCCTCTAACAAAAACTTGTCCAGGATAATAGGCCTGGCGTTAGATTGCCCTATTCTTACTGATATTTGTCTTTGTAAATTACTAACAGCTATGCGTTTAGTAGAGTTGTATTATAAACAGTAGCTGAACAGATGCTATATATATATATGTATATTTAGTGTTTCTAGACTACAATATAAACCAAGACTTTCTACAACTATAGTGGTATAAATGAGCAACTAGATTTCAGGACTTTATCACCATGTTTCCTATCTTTTTCTTCAACTCCAGTCTGATCCAGGATTTGAAATGACATGTATAATATGTCGCTAGGCTGTAATGAGTTCCTCACTAAAATATCAAAAATGGCAAAAAATCCAGATGATACATGTCACTGGAACGTTGGAAGTTTCCTGCACTACAACGTTGTTCAATTTTTGAGCCCAGCCCTTGTTTTCAGAAAGGAGATAATGAAAGAGTACGTCGCATAAAGCATCATGGCAGTTTCCACAACCTAGTGGATGATCGAGGAGTCGACAGTATTAATGCCATTAGCGTCGAAGACGCTGCGTGTCAACGTGATTAGACTCACCGATGTTTCTACGGTCTAGCATAGACTACCAGCGGTGATACGGCTACCACACGTAAACACCGGGGTGTAGCAACACTATGCACGTGTCAGCTATCTAGATCCGGCAATCATTAAAATATTTTAATATTTAGAATTATTCCAAAAGTTATAAATATGGGCTGTTTACTGCATGAGTGTTGTAATGACAGCGCAGATCTCTAGTAAGAGGCCAGACTGGAAAGTGTCCATTAATTAACTAAACGTGTAGCAAGTTTTTCCAAAACACTTTAGCAGTAAATATGCGCAACACTATAATGAGACCGAACTTATAGGTTACAATCAAATATGATCTAACCCTCTAGGTGCAATTCGAGGATATCATAGTTAACTATAGCATTACAAGCAATAATAAACAGAGAAGCACTACTTTGCTAAACCCTCAATCGGTGTATGTAATCTGTCTCGTCACGTGATAATATTTTGCATACTGAGGTATTTAGCCCAACCCACTGGTCTCAGCTAAAGTTTCCAATGCAGGCGTGTAAACAAAGGGTGCAATGCTGTAACTCGTCTCCAGATTTGCGTACTTACAGGTCAGTCACTTCGTCCGACAAACGGATGCGCTGTCATGGACAGTTGTGCACGCGCCCTTTGCAAATTCCCGTAGAGCGCCAAATTTCTGTTAAAGCGACACTATTGATTGTAGCTGAAACTACACCGCACACCGAACATTCAAGCTGCAGAACCACTATGCGGAAAAACTATAATTATGGAACAAGCAAAGTGTTACAAGTCAGGCACATTTCAGCTACACTTACCGCATAGCATAGGCTGATCCATGGGAGGTTCAATGGGTTCCATTTAACCCCCCTTAGCTGTCGTCAACATATGTATGTAGCTGCGCACGATTTTGGTACACTATTGTTTCCGAGGTAACATACGGGTTGGTAATTTGCAATGCCTTCTTCCGGGAAGTCGAAGTCTGGACCGCGCAAACCGAACACACTGTTTCTATGGAAGTTTTCTTCGAAAAGAAAGAGCAGTAAAATATGCCTGTTCAAAAGACCGATAGGCTTGCAAGATCAATTCAAATTCTCCGTTAGATCTGGAGGAATTAAGTCAGCACACAGTCACCCCCGGGCCCAGATGCAGATGGTCCTTGTACGTCTTCCAGCAATGTTCTTGACGAAACAGGCAATGAATTTCCGACAGTGAGCTTGGCGAGTTTTCTTTTAGCTAATTAGCTAGGGAGACAATGATTGAAGTGTGTGTCTAGTATCTT
This sequence comes from Corticium candelabrum, assembly GCF_963422355.1. Taxonomy (NCBI): domain Eukaryota; kingdom Metazoa; phylum Porifera; class Homoscleromorpha; order Homosclerophorida; family Plakinidae; genus Corticium; species Corticium candelabrum. The sequence goes on from NC_085095.1 coordinate 5,093,478, forward strand.
AATTTCGTCCTAGACTGTGCAGTGCTAGTACATGACGTTCGTATACATTATAAGTTTAGAACCCGAAGTTGCCTAAACGTGTGCATTGAAGTTGCCAGTCTGTAGAAAAATGATGTCTTGCTTGATAAAACTCCCTTTCCAAATTCCTGGATCCGCGCCACTGCATGGCGTCTGAATCTTACCAGCACCTTCGTTCTCTAAACCTCTAGCTGGTTGTTAGTGGGCACATGCAAAAGTAGATTAGGCGTTGTTTCTAAGTGCTAAACCCTTATGTAAAGCAAAGGACTAAACACCATGTACAATATGGACGACCTGCATGATGGCCCCATTCTCGTAAGCAGCTACCAAACAAAAGAGTAGCAGAGCCCTATAAGGACATCACGTTCGTCTATTGGTTGGAACAGCGCTAGCTTCATTTGCATATAAGCTAAATACGGTCGGTCGGTCATCACCAGGCTACTGTACCCTTAGCCCGGATATCCGGGCCTCGGGCAATTATGCCGTACTTAAAGGGATTAATGCTAGTAACTTCAACTATGTTTGAACCCATCGTTAAACTAATAAATAAAATACGACTTAATTGAATCGCTGATTTGATCTCTGTTGCAGACTAGTTGAACAACCGCATCATGTCTGCATTCTGACATTTGGGAATCACACACGAGTGAAACAGATCAGACTAACGAGTTTCGTGAGTCAATCTGTGATGCGTCACATCTATTCCCCGGGCAACTCCATGTTCCTCCGTTAATATAACTTAATTAACTTAATTAATTGCAATATGAAATCAACCTTAACAATTGTGTATACATTGTAATTGGTATACACTAATTAGTACAAGCCCTCGTGTACTTTTCGCTTTATGACTGCCTCAAATTGATTATCTAGATATTTTTATATCAATATTGTATCGACAGTTGTCAGGATACAAACACTATGCACATCGATGTGCTAACAATAGAACCAAAAGAGACAACAAACAATATATATACAGCACAGGTACAAGAATGTCCGTTAAAACTGCCTACGACTAATTGTTTATAACAAATGATGATGATGCTGCCATTCTCTTTTCTTCAATTTTTTCAAGCAACTTTTGAGCTGCAGCAAACAAGCAAGTTTAAGGAAAGGTTATGATTAACATCCATACACTTACCATCAACGGTCCTTCTGTGTTTTCTTGGGTAAATCTCTTTTAGCAAATGTAAACTTTGATTAGCATAGTCATATGCTTCTACCAATTGGTTTTGTTTCATTGCAATGAATGCAAGAAAGTACAAACCTGCAGTGAACAAGATTCAACTGTCTGACTAAAAGTCACAAGACAAGTATTAGGAACAGTGATTCAATAAACATCGTACCTTCGGCTGTGAGGGGACTTTTGGGTATTGTTTCTCGAAGAAGTTGCAAGCCCTCCTCAATAAACAAACCAGAGTTGTTAAAGTCTCCCGTTTTGCATAGGATGCTGCCTAAGACCACTAGAGCTACACAAACATGCATCATCATCTCAAATTAGCGACATACGATATACGGTTTTTGAAATGGTGGCAAATACCAACATTTAGCAATATCCGGATGCTTTTCTGGTAGATTCTTTTTCTTGATCTCTAGAGCTTTGTTCATAACTTCTACTGCTCTGTCTATCTGTCCCATTTCATTGTAGGCCAGAGCGAGTGACTGATATACTACACGAAAAACATTTATGTACGAATAACCATCAATTACAGGGAGACAGAACTACAACATACCTACAGACAAATGTAGAGGCACACGGCTGAAAACGCTTACTGCTTTTTCGTAAAATCGTAGAGATTCATTAGTAGATTCTCTATGGCGATAGCATTCACCCATTTCGTAAAAATCTATAAGTAATGCAATTAATAAATTCATTTAACAATTAGACAGTCGGACTCTTCTCCTTACGCCAGCCCAAATCGGGATGATTCCTAGGCAGCGTCAATGATGCCACATTCAAAGATTGATTGGCTAACTCCAAAGCACGATCCATCTGTCCATGACCACGATAACAGGAAGACAGATGTCTCATTACTACAATGCAATAACAAGAAATAAATGATGGAAACATTCGAGTACAATAAGGAATTTAAAATCATAACTGACGTGTATTGGCATATGCATCCTGGTAAATATATTTTGTAAATAATTGAGAAAGAAAGTGACCAAGGTTGTAGACAACGACAAATGCGCATTTTACCGTTAATTAAAAGATGCAACCGTTCCCTTCAATTTTCAACGAGTTACTTTCAAACGATTGAAAAAACCTACCGAAAGCAACAAATGGATGAGAAGACGGCAATTCTTTTTTGCTGATACTCAACGCTTTTTCATAATGAGAGAGAGCTTGGTCTAGTCGTCCACTTTGTTGATAACACGACGCAAGATTTGTGAGAGCTGCATGGAAAACAATTTGTATAAAACGGCTGTAACCAACAGTAATATTACAAACAAAGCATTTGCCAACGCACTTTTAGCAATACTCAGCTGACTGACGTTCGCCTGCTCTCTTATCAAAGTCAAACCACGTTTATAGTTTGCTACTGCCGCAGAAATATTGCCCCACCGATGGTATGTCAATGCCACATTGTTAAGAACTATAAACACATGCACAGAGGTAAACACAAGACAAACAAAGATATTAGATGTATACTGTAACGCGAATTTATCTTATATTGATAATTAACTTGTGGACGTGTGCAAACCAAACACATAAAATTTTCTATATTTTGTCATCTGTATTTGCATTGTGTAACGTACTAATTCCACGGTGTAAATAGACATGTCAATTTTAGCATATCACCAACGCGATCATTGATATGTAGGGTTGAGTTTGTATTCATGCAGTTCTGCTGTAAGAGCTAGTGGAGTATCGGTATCAACAGTTTATGCTATACAAAGCTGATTTATATACAAAACCTCTGAGCTTACATGTCCACGACTACTCAAATTTGTCATTGCAGTGCATGGTCCCCTGTCGAGGGACCGACCCCCGCGTAAAATTTCTCGATGACGCGAGCGCTACGCCTTCCAGGTTATTCGAACACACGCCCACACCAGCCACAACGCTTTAACCTTGGTGCCCCAAACACAACGTAGAACGGCTTAGGATCTATGGTTTCCTAGACACTTTTGACAAGTTTCTTGAGACAACCTTTCACATGAGGCCTGTGTAGACTGTATGTGTCGTCGCCCTCCGTAACGCTTCCGATTAAAGACTTTGAAGCCATGCGCGTTCTTCTACCGCTAGCTTTTCTCTCTAGATTCTGATTGCATGCATTTGCAACTTACAAGGTTCCTGTACCGAGCGCTACATTTGGAGTGTCGCTTTCTGGCATCACTGTCAACTATCTGCTGGCGTTTGAAAAAAATTAGAAAGATGTAGGGTTGCCGTACGAAAAAGAATAGAAACAAGGCCATGTAAGGGTGTGCTGTGACATCTTTCGTATACAGCAATACATCATCTATATAAATTGCACCGCCTTCTAACTAGGAACACTATAATATGTGTCTTATACCTTACTAGTTAAAAATGGTGTATGTAGGGATAGTGGCTCTAGTTAGAAAAAGGTGCAAAGTAGGGATGATGTATTGCTCAGTCAGTCTCTAAACGAAAGATGTCACAGCACACCCTTACATGGCCTCGTTTTTATTCCTTTTTTCGTACAGCAACCTTACATCTTTTCTAGACTTGTTTAGATATCAATTTGAAGGAGCACTTCACCGATTGACGCACGCGCATTAGCTAATCGTTTCTGGTCTTTTTTCAAGCTAGGCAGTTTGGTGCAATCTCAGAGCAAACTTGATAGCTAAGCACTATGCCAACGCAAAAAACATCGTACGAGACGTTTTCTTCAAATAACGTCCATTATGTGTAGGTTTCGTTTTACCATTTTGTGTAAACTTTGATACTTGCGTAGGTGAAAGTTAAATGTGCCTTCGCATCACTGACTCACCTTCAATCGACGGCGAAAAGCACACATACGGCGATGGTTTGGCTGTAGAATAAAGGCACTTTGTGTCACGTGGTGTCGCAAGTTTCCGTGTGTTTTTCACATCACGAAAGCCCTTTTATACTGTAGTATGGCCAGAAAGAAACACGGAGAAAAGTGCGAATGATCGAGTGATTGCATGTGGAGTCTACAACGTACGAACGACTGAGTCGTTTAGCTGTAGCTTGTTCTCTTTCACTGTTAGAGTCGTCTGAAGCGTCTAGACCCGTCTCTTGTGTGCCCTCGTTGGCCTCGGAAAGCAAGACCTAAACAGTGTGCCGCGAACACAGTAGGCGTTCGGTCTGCAAGGCCTTAACGTACGTTAACGTCTACTGCATGTGCGTCAATGGGTGAAGTGCCCTTTTAATAAAAGAATTATTGATCAAGAGATTGTGCCGTAAACCACGTTGATAGTTGAATGTGTCATCAGCTGTACTTGCATGTAGCTGGGTTAGTGCTAACCTCATGCGCAGTCAAAACGCTGCAACAACTTGATTAGAAGCACGTTCCGATTATGATCAGCAGACTGACACGTATGCTATCCAGTACATTTTATAAAATTAAAAAACCATAAAAAGTAGAAAAACCACGTTCTCTTCATACATTGAATAATGCATAAATAAAAATTGTTGTTAGATTTGCAATGCATTAATTAAACAACTTTTTCAAAAACAATCTAGCAGAGACTACCATGTAATACAATATAACTTGTTACTATGATCACAAATAATGTAAGATAATTCACCAATAAATAGTTATCATATTGTTAAAACAACAAAATAAAACTTAGAATGTACCGGTAAAGATGTAATCGTTGGATAATGTTTGTTGTTCTGAAAATTGAAGTAGTTCTAGGTAAACATACTCGGATTGTTCAAAGTCGCCCAAATCTCTGCAGCACTGACCCAAAAGATTCAACGCTAAAAGAAACATCCATTTAAAATCAAATAGCTTGTAAATGTGAAATCGGCACGCGTGCAGTTTATATTTAAGTTAAGAAAATGTAATTAAAGTGAAACACATTACGTTCTTTTAAAATGTTTAAGTACTTTTCTACAACGCATTAATATTTTTCCAATTTTTTACTCTCTCATTTTGAAGATTCCATATACAAATAGGATTTTATAACTTAGAAGCTTCGCATGTTTGTTCCGATTATGTTCCATAGTCTATGCATTATTTAGAACCACCTTGCAATATAAGACTGCATGAAATAGTTGAACTATAGTTCTAAACGATTGAGAGAGAAGACATTAAATTTTACAAATAATAAGTGCACTACTCACCAGTATAGAAAAGAGTTGATTCAATTTGAATATTTTCTTTTTTAATTAACTGTAGCGCTTTCTTCAGTGGGTCTCTAGCTTCCTGTGAATTGCCCCAGTCCAGATGAACTTTACCAACATTCAACAGTGCGTCTGCAATGGAAAAAGAAGCATGCACTTTACACTCTGCATTCCAACAAACAAACGTTCATACGCACATGTTAAGCGAATCGTGTTATTCGTTCCTATAGGAAGACGTTCCACTAGAGCGAGTTCTCCTTCACACAGACGTTTCGCATCTTCGAGATGTTGATAAGATAGTGCAACAAGACAGGATTTGTGAACTAGTTCCCAACACTTTTCATCTTTTTGCTGTGATCGTAAAACATGGTCGGAAACAGAGTAAACGTGAGCAAATCCATTGATCATTCTCGTTCCATTCAAATGTTTTATAATATCGTCTGATACCTTGGGCAGTATGCCAAGAAGACGTTCACAAACTAAACGCAGACGACGATCAAATGTGCCATATCTTGTCATTGTCTCGATTACACTCTGTTGTACAAGGCTGTGCATGCTGCATTCCATGTCATCGTTCAACAGAGACAACTTGAACAAGCGAAAAATGGCTTGAGTCACCTTTCTATTTCTATCCAAATTACTGCCATCTTCATTAAGAGCTAGTTTCGACAAAAAATCTTTGGCAATAACTCTGCCGTCCAGCAGAGACGCTATTTCAAGTACTGTTATGCTAGCTGTGTCATTACTGTTCATTCTCTCTTCAATTTGCAAGTCCCACGTCATAATTGTGACTTTAGGTAACTTTAGTTTTTGTTTCATCTTGTTAAGCTGTTCTAAATCATGTTGAGTTATGAGAGACGACGTTTGAAGTTGCGATAAATTAAAAGCTGCAAATTTATCGACAGTATCAATTGATTCGCTTTCAAGGGTGCCCACAAGATGTAGCAAACCGCAATACTTTAAAATTTCGTTTAAGTCGTCTCCTATTGCTTGCAGCTTTTCGCTTTTGTTAGCAAGCAGTTCTCCGTATTCATCACATGTAAGCTCAGTCTCTTTTAAGTATATCCCGGCGTGAAGAATAGCCAACGGTAAACGACCGATTTCTGGACGATCAACCAGACCTCTAGCGCTGGTCTTTTCTTCTGCATCGTCGTCAATGCTATGAACGCTTTGCAGTCTTCGTTTGGAAGCTAATAATAATTCGACGGCTGCATCTAGTTCTAGTACGTTAAGGTGTAAAATGCTGTCGGGGTTGTTAGTTAACATCTCGTTGCCGTCTCTCATTCTCGTCGTCACGACGACACGAATTTCTTTATTTTCTGTAGGTATGAGCTTTTCAATAACTTTCAAAGAATCGCAACTGTCATATACAAATAGTACGTTTCCCGCTTGTGTCAACTTTCGTATAAAAAAGGTGAACTCCAATTCTAAATTTGAGTCTACCGATTCATTGCCTGTTACTTCCTCAATCTAAATGGCAATTTCAATACAATATACATCCATTTACTTATATATAGTTACAAATACAAGTTTACAAACTTACATTAAGTTTCAGCGATTGGCGAAACGATAGCTTTGATTGGGCATTGAAAATGTAGACTCCACCAGTGTAGAAAGTACAAAAGTCTTTAGCAAATTTTGTAGCCAAAGATGTTTTTCCTATTCCTCCTAGACCCGACACAAACTATCAAAAACAGAAATAATGTAGCACATCTACATGTATTTACTACTATATTTAAACCTATACCAAAACTTGTGTCTGATTTCCCAACAACATTGCCTCCATCTTCTTCAGTTCTTCTTGTCGTCCATAAAATGTATTTATAGCACCAAATTGACGAGAAAGTCTGCCTTCTCAACAAAGTATAAAGTAGGCATTAATATATAGTAGAGTCAATTTCATTACACTATCTGTACATTTGGTATATATTTCTAATGCAAGCGTATAGCATTTGCTGCAATGAAAAGAATTTCCGATGCAATTCGATATATTTCTGATTAAACACAGTCACAATATACATCAGACGCGTAGTCAGGCATACGCAAAAGTCGCAAAGTCTCCGATCTCTTGAAGCTGTGTGGTATCCTTAAGCTTGTACTTGGAAAGTTTAGTTAAAATGTACTATACACTGTGTTAGACAGGTACAGTACACCTACCTATCATTCACTGATAATAGAGCAGCGTCATCAGGACTAGCGCGAACTAGTCTGCAACATAAGCGTCCAAGTGATCAGTGACTATATACTGTTGAAGAGTGAGGTACATTGCTGAGATTCAGTGAGAATCATGTCTCAGCTCTCCGAAGCAGCTGACTTTGGCTCTGCATGGCTACGCCACTGTTACATGTATACTCCATTATGCATGAAATATTAACTTTTATTTAGAGATAAAGGAGGTTACCTATGCGAAAATATTAAATCTAAAGTTTTAAACGCTCATAGAGTGACGCTGACACACGACTATCAACTGATCTAAAATGTATGCCACTATTGACAGAGCAATTTCTTTTCCAAACCAATTTGTAAGTGTTGAAGCAACCTATTAGAACAAATGGACTAATATTTAAATAAACAAATATATTTTAATACGTGTTAATAATTGTATTTCTATCTTAAAATTAATAAATATATGCATAGTGATTACAATTACATTGATTTTGTTGTTTCACTTGAACCTCATTTGACGAAGAAAGCGTAAATTGTGATGAAGCAAAGTACGCAATGTAGATTAGCCCGACTGCGATCACAATACGGATGAACCATCCTATCTCAACATATTAATATATCAATTAATGTTCTAAAACTTATAATTCAAACACTTACCTAAAAACAATTTCCAAGAGCAAACTCCATAATTGTAACCTCCTAAAACAGATATAATAATAGTATTATATTACTTTTAAAAATCTAATGCAACAAACAAGTATTGTAAATATCATTATATTATGTTTGTTTCTATGACAATTACACCATTAATGGTTCAGTGTGTTGTAAACTTGCAATTGCAAGCAACGTACTAAAACTTTTAGTAAAATTGCACTACGCATTATTTCATAAATTGTAGTAGAAGAAAATATATCCGCAGCTAAGCGACATGCCTATAGAAGTCTATCGCACTCGGTTGCATATTTTATAGACTTCTATATAGGCATGTCGCTTTAATAGCTGTGTGTATTGCTTTCATTTCAAATATTCTAAACGATGGGGTAAACGAAATATATCGTATAGTTTTTACATAAACTCTCTCTTTAGTCTGTTCACGAAGAGAGCAAAAATTTAAATAGATAATAAGAGAGCGACGTCGCTTGTATTGTAAAGCAGATGTCAGTTCTAAAATCCTGAAACTGTGTTTACATCGTCACTTCCTTAGCTATGAGCCTTCTGAAACACGTTGGGATTAATTAATTGTCAATATATATGTATATGTACATATAATATATATATATATATTATATGTACATAATATATATATATATATATATATATATATATATATATTTTTTTTTTTCTTTATATATATATTTTATTTTACTCTCCATGACAGACCAAATGTAGCCTGTCCAAAACCATCCTGGCATTATACTGCCAAAGTCGTACTGCTAGTTGTTCATGTATGTTACATACTATTCTGCTAACAGGTAATTTGTTCAAAACTGAAGTTTTCCTTGCAATCACTTTTATGATCTCCAAGCTGTATGTGGACCATGTTCCATATGTCTCAACAATCATAGGGTAAAAACTGGCTCCTGCGCTTGTGACGTCTGAATCGTAGCGAAGGTCTTTCTGAACTTCGCCAGCTTCGGCGGCAGCTCCTGCTTTGGTAGAGCAACTGTTGATGAAATGATTGGTAAAAGAATTTCTAACTGAGATGTCAAAAAAAGCAGCTTTTCCTTGTAAGAAATCCGGGTGGAAGACGTCTCCAGGCCTGTCGTTACTTTCGCTGGAGAAACACTGTTCTCTACGAGACCCAGCATTATCCACTAGCAGATATCGATACAGAATATCACATAGAGCATTGTGGCGCTTCAAGCGAAGCGGCCCAGAACCACAACCAAGAACATGGTCTCCAAATTTGTCAATTACTTGACCGCATGGACACCGAACAAGAAGTGGAGAAGAGGGGAAAACAGCAATACCGAGGCGAAGACGCAGAGCAACCAGGAATTCCTCCCGAGACATGACGAGGCCGAGATTTGTGTTGGGTAATGCCCGCAGCCATGATCCGGAGTGTGGGGTTGAAATTGCGTTCAGACGAGCCTTATCTCTTATGCTGGGAGTACTGTCTTGGATGTGAAGACTGAGTGAGACATCTAGTAATCGTTGTATTTCTTTTTGAGTCATTTTATATATATATATATATATATATATATATATATATATATATATATTATGTACATATAATATATAATATTATATGTACATATAATATGTACATATAATTAATAATAATATTATATAAATATTATTATATATATTATATGTACATATATATAATAATATATATATAATATATAAATAAATAAATAAATAAATATATATATATATATATATATATATATATATATATATATATATATATATATATATATATATTTGTCACAAATTTAGACACTAGTTTCCTAGAGATCTAAATTATTTGCAAAATCTATCTAAAAACCTCTCTAGCGTGCTATACTTGTCAAATCTAAAATCATATACAACGCGACTGTCGTTTAACGTGTATACAGTAGTCGTAGTATGTAGTCGACAAAGTACAGTAATAAACGAAAGCTATCACATACGAGACTTAAAATCGCTCATGGTTACCCAATGTTAGGTTCCCGTCTAAGTGTGGTAATTTACGAAAGCGATTGATTTCGTGTTAGCAGTTGCAGTTAGGTAAGCTCGGTTGTTTATTTCCAACAAGACCTAGCTGGCAATCGCAAATATGAATTATAATGTTTGATAAAAACCTCTTTCATGCACATCTCGCAGATCTAATTGGCGGTTTATTCACTGTCTCTATATAGTGGCCATGCATGTACGACAAAATCACAAATACTGCGTATAGTGATTGGACCGTATTGAGCGTGGCACATTTCTGTGACACACATAGCCAGATAGCCAGCTACAAACATAGCCCGCAGACCGACCCTACCCGTACGTTTTAATTAAGTCATTTTTCGTGAATTTTACCAAGTCATGCTGCTGAAAGAAATTGGCTTTTAAGTTTTTAGTTGCACCTGTAAAGTTGTTTTAGAATTTAGTTAGCAGCTGTTTCAGTCTTGACTAGTCGGATGCCGATTGTTATAGTGGTGACTGAAACATATGTATTGACAAACAGACAAACAATCAGACAAACCGTCAAACAAACAGTCAGACAAACAGTCAGACAAACAGTCAGACAGTTGACAGACAGTTGACAGACAGACAGACAGACAAACCCCGGATGAGGACCGTGTGAGCTTCAAATTTGGCGTCTGCTCCTTTTGCTGTTTTTTTCCCTCTGTCGCCCGATGACTCGTTCTGAATCTTGTCCGTATTAGTCCTGCAAAGTTTTTGACACCGCTCAGCGCGTTCCTTGCCATATTCGGCAAGTTCACGATCCTAATCTCCGTCCGACTAATTTCATCGCTCGTTTGTGTCTTCATCAATGTTATTTCTGCTGAACTGGTTTTTGAAACTGGGTCTACATTCGTCTCAATGCAGATCTCGGCATCAACGGTCTAGTCAAGAACAGAGGAAACGTGTTTCTTTCACACCTTTCTGCGGGAATGTGGAAGCTAACGTCTCCTTTCAAGCTTCTTCCGCTGGTACTCCACCCACACGGTGACACCCGTTTCATCAACGACGTTCCTGGACTCTTCACTTTCTCAGAACATGAATCTGGACCTAGAAACTACTGCGTGGAAGTATATCAGGGATTTTACAGTAGAAGACATTCTGTAAGCTGCGCCTCCCAGAGTTGTCCAAACTATCCATCCTACAGTGAAAGCATGTTTCCAAGATTGCTGTGTCGTAGCACTTGGAAAGATTCGTAATGATTACTCTGATGAGTTAGCATGGAAACTCCTGTTTCTATAGCCTCCCATGCTCCCCACTCTTCTGGCGAGGAGAAAAAAACATGGTTTACGTGATGTGAAGGCGGCTTACTACCAGTTTCTCAGCTGAAATTGGACGGACCTTATTTGCCTGCGAGCCTCTCTTCGCGGTAAGTCACCCACTACTAGGGATAATGCAAGAAAAGCGGCTCCTCTGAGGCTAGTGAGATGCGGAGACTTGTCATGTGCGTCTAAAATTCTAACCAGTAACGGTCAGGCTTCGTCCACTGAGGATACGGCAAGGAAGTTGATCTCCAAACACCTTCCCCGATCTTTAGCGCTTCCCCCTCTACCCAATGTTAGTTGTGAGTCGATCACCTTGTCTAGGTCACTACTTTTCGATTCGATCAGGCAAGCTCCACGTAGGTCTGGTGCTGGTCCTAGTGGTTGGCGTTTCGAGCATTGTAAAATCCTACTGGAAAATGAAGATACTGCGGATGGTCTTTTCTCTGCCTGTTCGGCTTTTGCTAAGGAAATATTGCCCGATGTGGCTGCTGCCCTCTTTTCTTCTTCAAGACTGATCGCTCTGCCCAAGCCAAATGTGATGTGAGACCCATTGTCATAGGAGAATCTATTCGCCGACTTATAGCCAGGACTATTTGTTCACAAACAAGGAAGAGTTTACTAAAACTTTCTGTCCCATTCAGCATGGTGTGTCTACGAAATGTGGTACAGAGTTGATAGCGCATCATATAAGTCTCACTTTGGAATCTAATCCCAACTGGATCGCTTTGAAATCGGATGTTAAGAACGCTTTCAATTCTGTCGGCAGAGACCAGATCATGGAACAAGTTTCTCTTGCCTTTCCTGACTTGTACAACCGTGTGATTCAAATGTATGGCAAACCCAGCTCCTTTGTCTTCATGCAGGGTTCCTCTACGGTAATAATTCCATCTGAGAAGGGAGTTCATCAAGGAGACCCTCTGGGTCCTGTTCCTTTTGCCACGGCCATTCATCCAGTCTTAACTAAGATTCAGAAATACCACTCTCAAGTACGCGTACTGGCCTATACTTGGATAATGTATTCTTGCTGGGAGGAGAGAAATCTGTTTTAGCTGCGTTTCATGATTGAAGAAGACCTTCTTAGCCATCAATCTTGTCATAGCAGACAAAAAGTGCGAGATATTGTCTCCATCGTCCTTGACTGCTGTTGAAGGGTTTGCAGAAATTCCTGTGTCTTGTGAGGGTGCACTCTTCCTTGGTACCCCAATTGGTTCAATGTCATTTGTTACGTCCTCTTGTGACATCATATCCCAGTCAAAGCTCTCACTCTGCGATCAGCTTACCAAATTGGATGATGTTCAGAGTGCAATGCTGTTATTATGATGCTGTTACGTCCCCAACCTTCTCCCCTCGAAATCTTTTAATTTCTTTGAGAGAGTGTTCAGGAAGTTATCAGCTATAACCTGCTGGTCAGAGAACCAAAACAGTTTAAAGACCAGTGAAACTAAGGTTAATTAAAGAGACATTTCGGAGATTTGCGCTAACGCAACATTTCAGAGACGAGCACTAACGTACATTAGTGTTGTGCCATCCTGAACTGACTTCATTCTTTCTCATCTCACGGCGACATGAACTGCCTCTTCTGTCTGATGAAGCAGGAGGAGTCATGAAGGTTTTGGTCTTTGCGCTGACACGTACAGCAATAATTACTGTGCTGCAATTCTTCATCAATGTATGTACAGTAGTTGGAGACCAGTAATTTAAGTTAGGGGAAATCAATTATTGTGATGGCCATGAACGCATCTGTCAATTGGGGACTAGGGTAAACATATCAATTATCCAACAACGATGGCCAACCGTCCGTTAATACGCTTTTTTCGTCTATTCCTTTAATTGCAAACTACCAAAATAAATTCCGGTGTAGCTATACGCTTCATCCTAGACGTTATGCCTTTACGTCATCATCCAGGATGTCTGTATACTTGTGCTCATAGAATTTATGTCTAATTCCACCGTTGGTACATCTCTTTCGAAAAAAGTTTGAATAAAGATTAATTACATGCAATATATAATTCCTTTCGTAACACATAAAAAATATTTTGTGAAAGTTCTCCTCTAGTGCTACCGTACAAGATAAAATATTGGCGGGGAGTTTATTTTAGCGGATTAGCGAATTTTCCAGCGACCGCCAATACAAAGTCCTCCAATAATTTTGGCCACCGAGATATACGTGTATCCAATTGCAACAGCGACGTCCAACCGCCAAATAAATCCGCCACTATGCTTTTCTGTCAATTTCTTAGCAATGCCCGGTTATGCGTTGTGGGGGGGGGGGGGGGAGCGTGGCGTGGCCGCCTTTGCGCGCCTAGAAAACATAATAAATGAAGACTAAAATTTCTCAAAATCAACGAAATAAAATTTTTTGTACGTTTTGTGCTATATCCTATTTTTGTTTTGGTCGCTAATCATCTAACAAGCTAGAAAACTGTTTCTAGCCTCGGAAGCCCATGCGCCCATTTCGTTCTTCTTTCTTCTTCTCCTTCACGGATATCTCTTTTTGTACGTTACGTACAGCTGCGAAACTTGAGAAAACGGTTTAGAACTACCCGAACTCTATTCTTTTGGTGATTAAAGATACTGAAAGGAATATGTTAGAAAATTTGTGTTTCTTTCAAGCAGATTTGATCGAACGACCGCCATCAACGCTATTGCACATTTCGGACCAATCACGGAGCAGTATTCGCAATTGCTTGTCCATGGCAACCAGACAATGGACGATTAAAGCGCCAATCAAATGGGCTATAGGATCATGAAAGAGTATCACCAGAACTGTGTGATTTGATCATGTTTACCATTGCCAAGTCTAGTCTGAAATTGTTTGCGATCTACGTCGCGCACTGGAGCAAAAATGACAAGTAATTACGTGTCACGTAACAAATTTTACGGAAACCCAACATTTGCAACACATACCCCGTATGTGATAACCTTTGGCTTTGACTACTCTAACTGCCATTGCAAATTCAACTGCATAGGCAACAAAAAACTTAAAATCTATTTTCATGAAACGTGCGTTATAATACCATGGTATACCATCACGTCACCGCTAAACAAAAGCTGTTTGTTTAGATTTAAAGGTCTAATTAACGCTAATGAAAACACGTTAAATCTTATAATGCTCACAGACCCTAATGGAGATACGCCCTAGGCTGCTCTTTTGCACTCCTAAAAACTTACCAAACTAGAATTTTAAAAAAATTTTCTCAGAAAAAAAGAAATATATGTAGGGATTGTATAAAAAGCAACAGAAACAAGATCTATAAATAATATGAACCAAAGCCAGATATCATTAGTGAATCCTTCCAACCCCACATTCCCTACATTTTACATTTAGTGGGTTGGAAGGATTCAATGTTGATGTCTGGCTTTGGTTCATATTATCTATATATCTTGTTTCTATTACTTTTTATACAATCCTTACAAATATTTCTTTTTTCTAAAATTTTTTTTAAAATTCTTGTATCCATAGGTCGGAAATGCATGTCTCAAGGATTGTCTTATTTGTGAGTTTCGTCTACAGTTATAGGTTATGTCAAAACAGTTAGTTATTGTTTAGTTATAGAAATTACTGTTGACTTTAGTAGTTAAATAATGGTTACATGCACTGTTACCGTCTGTCGTTTGTCCTTCAGTAGCTGTTGGCACATCTTCATTAATCATAAAAGTTCGCCAGAACATTTCACAAAAACAGATAGCAAACGCTATCAAAACAGAATAGCCAATCCCTCCACCAGCATTCTCGAACCCTATGGAAACAGAAAGTCGTCTAGACGAAATTTTAGCAGTAGACTATCTGTGTATGTACAAGCTGTCAGCTAATTAGAGCTAGAGCTGCGCCACAAAAGCTTTACTAACCATAGTAGGAAACCATAACAATAGTCAGAATGGCGAATATCCAAATCCCAGCATTATATACAGAATTCCTGGTCTGCGTGTCTTCAGATTTCAAGTACAGTACTAGGAAGACCGTGGCAAAAATAACTGCTGGGTTACGCTCATTTTCCTTCAGCAAGATTGACAGAAAATGACCTAGAAGTTTCTCCATACGCCTAGCGAAACGCTTGCTGAAAGTCCCCAAGCTGTATTAGTCTCGCGTGGCCAGACTCTTGGCGCCTACTGCACGACTGCGAATGATCAAGACACGTGAGCAACAAACAGAAACAAATTCCAACTTTATTAATTAATTAAGAGAGAGCTACAGTCTATCTCACCTAAACACAAGAAGATGCCGTTGTAGCGCGAAGTATATTTAGCAAGCTGCCATTTTATCTCAGCTGCGCGGGCTTTAATACGATTTTTAGAAAGGTGGGCTTGAAGGTAGTTGCTAACTTGCTACGTCCCGCCCAAAGAATCTACTGTGCTAAACTTATCTTATACTAACACGTGACATCGTCATTCCATTCATTTTCACGTCGCTCCCATGCGATCATTCGTAGAATCTCTCAACCGTACCGAGTTACACAGAGACAAAGTGTTACCACTACAAGCAGCTCATATAATCATGCAGCTAATCACTTCTACACTAGACACTCGATCGCTGTTCCCGCCTTCAAAGTTAATTAATTCAACAGAAGACTAGTACGCGGCTACTGCATGCATGTACCTTGAGATGCCCTCTAATTTTAATTAAGTAAAAAATAATTCATTATCATGCTTTTTTACGTTCGGCATCTATACTGCTTGTCAGGGGTGTATTCGTGGGATTCCAAGGGTTAGCCGAACATTACGTCAGCAACAAATTTAACAAAAGAATATTTCATCAAATTGTCAACATTTTTGCATAATTCAATCTATCAACAGCAAAGACAATTTATAGTTTATTCAGTAAACTGGTCTATAGAATAAACTTGCCTAGGTTTTTAGTTAAACAACCCTTATCTAGATTCGTTTTTATTGTGCTGGAGTGTTACAGCTCCAAAGCCCGTACTAGACAACATCATAATGCGAAAATTAGCGCATTCTATCCATATCGTGTTCTATACATATTTCTGCCTCTATTTTGGGCAAATCGGCTTTGTTCGCGCCTGAGTGCTGTTGAGCTGATAGGTCGATGATCATTGTACAACAGGAGTGCGTAGCTCTAAATTCTACACATCAGTCACATGCAATTTTAGCCACGTGACTCTGACATGCACGCCGACTTGGAATTTCTTGACGCGTGACCGTCACGTCTTGAGCTCGTGTGTTTGATGACATAATCGCGTACCTCTTACGACGAACCGATAGCAGAAGTTGTTATCGTTTAAAATAGCTGGCGATCAAAAGTTTACGATTCGATGATTACGAAATACTGTTTTGTTTCTGTCGTTAGCAGATCTCAGCTCAAGGCTATTTGCTTCCCTAGTCGATCGAAAATATGTCGTCCCGTCCACCAAACCTCAAAGATTTTGTGAGGGCAGCTGGTGATGGCGAGCTACTACAGATGATGAAGGCTCTTCGCCATCTCAACGATCTGAACCAGCAGGACTCCAACGGAGACGTAGCTCTTTGCCAAGCTTCTAAAGGTGGACATCACGATATCTGCTTTAAGCTGGTGATGGAGTACAAAGTAAATGTCAACGCCAGAGACTCTCAGGGAAAAAGTCCTATCCATCACGCTGCAGCGGGCGGACACGACAAGGTCGTAGAGCTGTTCGTTTACAACGGAGCCACCGTTGACGTCATAGACAACGAAGGGTGGAGCCCTCTACATCACGCGGCTCAAAGCGGAAGTCTGAACTCTGTTCGAGCACTTCTTAGGAAAGGAGTACCGTTGAATGCGCAAACTCCAAACGGAGATACGGTAACTCACTTAGCAGTGCTATCAAGCAAATTCTCGCTTGACGTACTCAAAGAACTGAGGGGGTGGCCGGAAGTGAAATTAGATCTAAAGAACAAAGAAGGTGAGTCTGCACTAGATGTGGCTAAGAGGAGTGGAAACAGGCAAGCCGTCGAACATCTTCATACCTCAAGCTTGTGCGGTGAGTAACTTTCATGTAAAGAAGTTGATCATTCGTTGCAAATACTCATTGTGGTTGTATCGACCTGAATTGCAGAATCACCAACTTTGAGCAGTAGGCAAGAAAGCACTCAAAGTTCAGTGCAGTCACCTACGATACCTATTACTAATTTAAGCCCTTCTACAGTACCTAGACGTAAATGGCCCAGACCAAAACCCCGGCCAGCCTCTTGGATTGAAAATTGGACTGCAAAAGAGCGCGGTGAGTAACCTGCGTGTAAAGAAGTTGATCATACGTTATGATAATCATGCAAATTCTCATTGTGGTTGCATCGATCTGAATTGCAGCAACACCAACTTTGAGTAGAACGCAAGAAAGCACTCAAAGTTCAGTGCAGTCACCTACGATACCTGTTACTAAGGGAAGCCGTTCTACAGTATGTAGGCCCGCAACAAAACCCCGTCCAGGCTTTTGGAGTGCAAAAGAGCGCGGTGAGGAACTTAACTTACTTGCAACGAAGTTGATATCGTGCGTTATGCTAAACTTGCAAATACTCAAATTGTCTGAATTGCAGAAACACCAGAAATCATTCAAACTTCTGCACAGTTGTCTGTTAGTAAAGAAAGCCCTCCTACTGCAGCATATAGACGTATCAAGCCCGCAACGAAACCCAAGCTAGCCTCTTGGATTGCAAATCCTAAGTGCAGAAACACTGTTGGCAGATCTCCTGTATTGTCACCTGGCTCGTCCGACATAATATCTGACAAAACAAGTAGTCCAAACCCGCACAGCACGACCCTTCCCAGTAGTCCATCTCAATTAGAACCGCCAGAGGTTCAGAACATACCACTTGTCAACATAGGTGTGATAACAGCAAGGCGTATCAATACTCCGAGAAACCAGGAGCAAGGCGAAACAAACAGGGTTAAGGTTGATGAGATCCAAATCACAGACACGAGACAACCAAATCAACAGTTGGGGCACACACCACTGAACGAGAACCCAGCAACTATATTTACAGGGCAACAACCAGTGAATCTTTCCGATGTACAAAGCGTAAGACGAGATCCCGCGACTAAAATGGTTGATAGTGTAGAGTATATATGGACTATATATAGTAGCAGGTAGATACGGGTACTGTGTAACTTGAGTGTGCGTGGTGTGAGTCTGACAATAGAGCCACGTGGAACCGCAGCCTCTCGTGTGTGTACTAGGTAATACCTAACAGAGTCGTAGAACACGACACAGATAGGTTAGACACTAATGATGACAAAGCACCGACAGGTCAGCAGTTATCAATTGATACTCCGCAGCAGCTAACACAAGCAGATAGTGACCAGAGAGATGTTGTTCAGAAATTTGATACACTTGAACAGAACATACGATTACGAATGGGTTGCATGAAAACTACGATAAAGCAGCAACGTCAAGAAATCGCGCGGCAAGGACAGCCATTCGAGTCATATCAAAGGGGTGTAGGTCACAAAGCACAAGAAGTAATGAAGGGTCATTTTCAGACAATAGCTTCACACTTCAACAAACAAATTGAAGATTGGTCGGAGTACGCAAAAAGTACGAACCAGAGATACGAAGAGAAGCTGAAACAACTTTGTGATCGATTAGAAAAGACAAATAAAGAGTTACACGCTCAGTTGGAATCACAACGAAATGACTACCGCCTTTTGGAACAAAGCACTAATGAGACCAAAAGACAGCTGCTTAGTTTCCAAAACCATTTTAAAATTAGACCTGATACAATCAAGCCTACAACAGAACATCTTGGAGACGGATCATATAGAGGTATGTATATATGCATGATCCTGATACAATAAGCAGCTATACATTCTTACATGCACACAAACTGTGTACACGCGCTTTCAAGCGCGTACGCATTCGTGCACACGACATATGTACGGGGCAAGCACGCACACACTGTCGTTGTTATCGTATATCGTTTTGTGTAAGAAATACACTTGCACACATCCTCGAGACACGCGTGCTCACTTACCCGCCAACGTACGCGCGCTCACACACACACACACACACACACACACACACACTCACACACACACACACACACACACACACACACACACACACACACACACACACACACACACACTGATATCACACTGTTCTATACAGGTGTAACGGTTGTACGATGGAATGGTGTAGCAAATGCTGTTCACAAAGACGGAGTCAACTCGCGTATCAGAGGTCTCGTTCAACAAGAAATCGATAGCTGTTGTCGCATTCGTCACCCAAACATTGTAACAGTGTTTGAGGCCGTCATAGACGACGATCAGCCACCTCAACTGCTCATGGAAACAATGGAAGGATCTCTAAGCGACGTGATACAGGCAGCTAGAGCAAACTACCTTACGATGCGAGAGCAGGTAGACATCATGCGAGACTGCGCTGCGGGTATCAACTACATCCACTCGTTAACACCACCTCTTCTTCACGGTGATATTCGATCAGAAAACGTACTCGTCACACCAAACATGACAGCCAAGCTGGGAGATCTCGGGGCTCCTAACATTAAAAATGTTTCCCAGTCTGCCAGACCTCTCAGCTTGAATTATCTTGCTCCAGAGAGAAAGCCTGATCTAATAAGCGGTACCGCAATTCAAAACACTCCGGCGGCAGACATGTTTAGTTTTGGAATTCTGAATATTGAAATAATAACTGGCAGTGCACCTGGATTGAACGAGCGATCGAATGCTCTATGGGGCATTAGACACGACAGACTGCGGGCGATGTGTCAGCATATGACCAGAGAACGACCACACGCTCGTCCAAGTTGCACAAATATTTTACAGTTTCTACTCGAGATGACGCAAACTACCCAATACACTGAATGCGAACCAAAGAGAAGAGTACAGAGAAAGCGTAAGGAAGGAGTATATTTGATGCACTGAGCAGCACTAATGTGACCAAACATAAATGGCTTACGTATGCGTAATTACAATTGTCGATCCTTTGTAATTGTGCTGTATCACACTGCATACATATTACAGGTGTTCACTTCGCGATTCCCAACTTTGGAGGATAAGTATTAATTAAAATGTGATATTTTGAAACACTTCTTATTGCTTACTGGTCTACAATAATTGCGTGACGCACTTCCAACGTCTTGGAGCTAGCTTCAGTTATCTACCTTAGATAAACTGAAATAGTTTACATATATATGTGTATTGGGAAAGTTACTAGCATGTCCGTGATTTCTAACAATTTAATCTTTTGTCGTTACAAATACACGCAAGACTATTTACGATGTATATCTGAACTAAAAATAAGAACATAACAATTCCGTACCTAGAAAAACACTTGCATACTGTTTACGGTGTATCTCTATCATAAACCTCTGTTTAGTTTCAATTTTTAAGGTTTCTTAGTTTAACAATTACTGGAAATCGGTCGATTTTCTCTCTGCTTTGCTTGGGGTCAAACCACGGTAAGCCTCGGTTGTCCAGTCTAGTTACTGCGGCATATCCGGGTGCTACGACCGTTTACAATGCCGTATGTTGTTTGGACTTTCTAGTTGAGTTTGTGTCTATACCGCTGTCTTACTTATACGCACTCACTTGCAACCCAAAAGGTGAAGATTGTGGTAAGGAGTTTTGTGTGTAATTACGTAAACACGTTTATCTATCTATGCCTAGAGTGCTAGCTAGATCGAGTTCTATGTAAACTAGACAATGATGGCAAGGACCGTACGTTATCATGTGAGACTATCCCATGCAATAGCTTCTGGTTTGCTTCGGTGTCTGTCTGACTCGCGCCGCTTGACGTCGACATGCACATGCCATGTTTAGAGGTAAAGGGGCCAAGGGCTACATTAACAATCCGTATATCTAAATCCGCTTTTATTGTGACGGAGCGTTACAACCTAGAAACCGTGCTATAGACAATATCATAACGCGAAAATTAGCGCATTCTATCCATATCGTGTTTTATACATATTTCTGCCTCTATTTTGGGCAAATTGGCTTTATTCGCGCCTGAGTGCTGAGCTGATAGGTCGATGATGATTGTACAACAGGAGTGCGTAGCTCTTAATTCTGTACAGCAGTCACATGCAATTTTGGCCAAGTGACACTGACATGCACGCCAACTTGGAATTTCTTGACGCGTGACCGTCACGTCTTGAGCTCGTGTTTGATGACATCATCGTACCTCTTACGACGAACCGATAGCAGAAGTTGCTTATCGTTTTTAAAAATAGCTGGCAATCAAACGTTTACGATCCGACAATTACAAAATACTTCTTGTTTCTGCCGTTAGCAGATCTTCAGCTCAAAGATAATTTGTCGATCTAGAATATGTCGTCCAGTCCAGCAAATCTCGAAGATTTTGTGAGGGCAGCTGGTGACGGCAAGCTACTACAGATGATGAAGGCTCTTCGCCACCTGAACGATCTGAACCAGCAGGACTCCAACGGAGACGTAGCACTTTGCCAAGCTTCTAAAGGTGGACATCACGATATCTGCTTTAAGCTGGTGATGGAGTACAAAGTAAATGTCAACGCCAGAGACTCGCAGGGAAAACTTCCTATCCATCACGCTGCAGGGGGTGGACACGACAAGGTCGTAGAGCTGTTCGTTTACAATGGAGCCACCGTTGACGTCATAGACGACGAAGGATGGAGTCCTCTACACCACGCGGCTCAAAGCGGAAGTCTGAACTCTGTTCGAGCACTTCTTAGGAAAGGAGTACCATTGAATGCGCAAACTCCAAACGGAGATACGGTAACACACTTAGCAGTGCTATCAAGCAAATTCTCGCTTGACGTACTCAAAGAACTGAGTGGGTGGCCGGGAGTGAAATTGCATCTCAAGAACAAAGAAGGCGAGTCTGCACTAGATGTGGCCAAGAGGAGTGGAAACAGGCAAGCTGTCCAACATCTTGATACCTCAAGCTTGTGCGGTGAGTAACTTTTATGTAAAGAAGTTGATCATTCGTTATGCTAATCATGCAAATACTCATTGTGGTTGTATCGATCTGAATTGCAGAAACACGAACTTGGAGCAGTAGGCAAGGAAGTACTCGAAGTTCAGTGGAGTCACCTACGATACCTGTTACTACGGGAAGCCGTTCTACAGTACGTAGGCCCGCAACAAAACTCTCGCCAGCCTCTAGGAGTGCAAATCCAGAGTGCAGAAACACTGTTGGCAGAGCTTGTCTATTGTCACCTGGCTCGTCAGATATAATATCTGACAAAACAAGCAGTCCAAACCGGCAAAGCACGAATCTTCCTAGTAGTCCATCTCAATTAGAACCGCCAGAGATTCAGAACATACAACGTACCAACATAGCTGTGAAAACAGCAAGGCGTATCGATACTCCGAGAAACCGGGAGCGAGGCGAAACAAACAGGGTTGAGGTTGATGAGATCCAAATCACAGACACGAGACAACCAAATCAACAGTTGGGGCACGCACCACTGAACGAGAACCCAGCAATTATATTTACAGAGCAACAACCAGTGAATCTTTCCGATGTGCAAAGCGTAAGACGAGATCCCGAGACTGAAATGGTTGATAATTTAGACTCTAGTGATGTCACTGTACCAACAGGTCAGCAGTTATCAATTGATACTCCGCAGCAGCTAACACAAGCAAGTAGTAACCAGAGAGATGTTGTTCAGAAATTTGATACACTTGAACAGAACATACGATCACGAATGGGTTGCATGGAAACTACGATAGAGCAGCAACGTCAAGAAATCGCGCGGCAAGGACAGCTATTCGAGTCATATCAAAGGGGTGTAGGTCACAAAGCACAAGAAGTAATGGAGGGTCTTTTTCAGACAATAGCTTCACACTTCAACAAACAAATTGAAGATTGGTCGGAGTACGCAAACAGTACGAACCAGAGATACGAAGAGGAGCTGAAACAACTTCGTGATCGATTAGAAAAGACAAATGAAGAGTTACACGCTCAGTTGGAATCACAACGAAATGATTACCGCCTTTTGGAACAAAGCACTAATGAGACCGAAAGACAGCTGCTTAGTTTCCAAAACCCTCTTAAAATCAAACCTGACACAATCAAACCTACAACAGAACATCTTGGAACTGGATCATATGGAGGTATATATATATATATATATATATATATATATATATAATTATATATATGCATGCTTCTGATACAACAAGTAGCTACATTCTCGCATGCAGACAAACTGCGCACACGCACTTTCAAGTGCGTACGCATTCATGCACACGACATACGTACGGGGCAGCACGCACACACTGTCGTTGTTATCGTATATCGTTTTGTGTAAGAAATACACTTGCACACATCCGCGAGACACGCATACTCACTCACCCGCCACACTCGCGCGCACACACACACGCACGCACGCACGCACACACACACACACACACACACACTGATATCACACTGTTCTATACAGGTGTCAACGTTGTACAATGGAATGGTGTGCCAGTTGCAGCAAAAGCTGTTCACAAGATCATAGTTAACCCGCGTATCAGAGGTCTCGTTCAACAAGAAATCGATAGCTGTTGTCGCATTCGTCATCCAAACATTGTAACAGTGTTTGGGGCCATCACAGACGACGATAAGCCACCTCAACTGCTCATGGAAATAATGGAAGGATCTGTAAGCGACGTGATACAGGCAGCTAGAGCAAACTACCTTACAATGCGAGAGCAGGTAGACATCATGCGAGACTGCGCTGCGGGTATCAACTACATGCACTCGTTAACACCACCTCTTCTTCACGGTGATATTCGATCAGAAAACGTACTCGTCACACCAAACATGACAGCCAAGCTGGGAGATCTCGGGGCTGCTCACATTGAAAATGCTTCCAAGTCTGCCGGACCTCTCAGCTTGAATTATCTTGCTCCAGAGAGAAAGCCCGATGTAGTAAGAGGCACCGCAATTCACAACACTCCGGCGGCAGACATGTTTACTTTTGGACTTCTGAATATTGAAATAATAACTGGTAGTGTACCTGCATGGAACGAGCGATCGAAAGCTGTAAGGGGCATTAGACAGGATAGGCTGCGGGCGATGTGTCAACAGATGATCGAAGAACGACCACACACTCGTCCAGATTGCACAAATATTTTACAGTTTCTACTCGAGATGACGCAAACTACCCAATGCACTGAATGCGAACCAAAGAGAAGAGTACAAAGAAAGCGTGAGAAAGGAGTAGATTTGCTGCACTGAGCAGCACTAATATGACCAAACATATATGGCTTACGTATGCGTAATTACAATTGTCGATCCTTTGTAGTTGTGCTGTATCGATCATACTGCATACATATTATAGGTGTTCACTTTGCAATTGCCAACTTTGGAGGATAAGTATTAATTAAAATGTGATATTTTGAAACACTTCTTATTGCTTGCTGGTCTGCAATAATTGCATGACGTACTTCCAACGTCTTGAAGCTAGCTTCACTTATCTACCTTCGATAAACGGAAATAGTTTACATATATATGTGTATTGAGAAAGTTTCTAACATGTCCGGGATTTCCAACGATTTAATCTTTTGTCGTTACAAATACACGCAAGACTATTTACGATCTATGTCTGAACTAAAAATAAGAACCTCGTAACTAGGAAAACACTTGCATACTGTTTACGGTGTATCTCTATCATAAACCTCTGATTAGTTCGAATTTTTTAAGCTTTCTTAGTTTTAAAATTACAGGAAACCGGTTGATTTTCTCTCTGCTTTGCTTGGGGTCAAAGCACGGTAAGCCTCGGTTGTCCAGTCTAGTTACTGCTGCATATCCGGGTGCTACGACTGTATACAATGCCGTATGTTGTTGGACTTTTAGTTTTGAGTTTGTGTCTATACAGCTGTCTTACATATACGCACTCACTTGCAACCCAAAAGGTGAAGATTGTGGTAAGGAATTTTGTGTGTAATTACGTAAATACGTTTATCTAGGCATCCGGTGCTAGCTAGAGTTCTATGTAAACTAGACAATGATGGCAAAACGCAATTACTAGTAATTATTGAAATGGTTAGGACAGTACCCTCAATAATTTTTCTGCCTTTCTGCATTATCCCCAAATGCAGTAATAGCATAGTTATGTTGCACATGATTGTACTGTTTGGTCTCCCAAACAATCAAAATCTTTCAAGGCCTATACATGTCATACAATGTGTTTATTGATGATTGTATGTGTTGGTCCCGCCTGTAGATTCCTTCTGGATGTTGCTATCTATCCTGTCAACGCCCGTGGAGTCAACAAGGAGACTTCTCTGCATGTTGCAGCTGTCCATGGAAATATTCGGGCTCTGCAGTTGTTGGTCATGTATGATCCGAGAGACAAGAAACAGGTTATTGGTGACTGTGACGCCTATGGAATGATCCCACTTGTGCTTGCATCTCTGAGAAATCGAGTGGAATGTGTGGTTTGGATGCTGACGACGTTTGGATTAGTTGGGTTGTTCGTTGGAAATCCCAGTCATTGTTCTGCTGTTCACATGGCAGCAGCTGCAGGTTGATGAGCGTAGTCTATTTGTCTATATGTTTGTTTGCTTGTCCGTGTTTATGTCAATCTGTTTGTCTGTTTGTCTGTCGGTCTATCTTTCTGTCTGTCTCTCTGTCTGTCTGTCTGTCTGTCTGTGTCTGTCTGTCTGTTTGTCTGTCTGTCAGTTGGTCTGTCTGTCTGTCTGTCTGTCTGTCTGTCTGTTTGTCTGTTTGTCTGTCTAATGTTTGTCTATATGGCTTGACAATACATATATTCATAAATCATTACAGCAATTAACTCACACCAAGGATAATTAATCTGTTTGTCTGTTTGTCTGTCTGTCTATCTTTCTGTCTGTCTCTCTGTCTGTCTGTCTGTCTGTCTGTCTGTCTGTCTGTCGGTCTGTCTGCCTGTCTGTGTCTGTCTGTCTGTTTGTCTGTCTGTCAGTTGGTCTGTCTGTCTGTCTGTCTGTCTGTTTGTTCGTCTAATGTTTGTCTATATGTCTTGACAATACATATATTCATAAATCATCACAGCAATTAACTCACACCAAGGATAATTACATAAAGAATCCCAACAACCACCAACAGTCTGTCTGTTTGTTTGTCTGTCTGTTGTCTGTCAATATGTATTTGATAAATTAAGCTAATTCACTATAAGAACAGTCAAAGATGATGTTTGTTGTTTGCCTGTTGGTTTGGTTGTCTGTCAGTCTATTTGTTTTACTTTTATGTGCTTTAGTTTGTCCGTTTGTTTGTCTCTTTGTTGTTTGCTTGCTTGTTTTGGTCTGCATGTTTCTTCATCTGTTTGTTTGTCTGTCTGATAATTACCCGACTACTGCAGAGTCATTTACACGATTAAACTGTAGCAATATAGGTAGCTTAGAGGTATTGAAACTGTTGATATCACACCGAAAACTGACAGTGAATTACCAAGACAGTAAAGGTGCAGGCAAGGTTTGGAAGCCAACACGTTGACTATATAGGCTGCACACCAGTTTACTTTGCTGCTCAGGAGGGAAACCTCGAGCGTTTAAAGTATTTGGTGAAAGAAGGGTTAGCTAATCC